>NW_021590356.1:0-859 GCF_001605985.2 Dendrobium catenatum
TTAATGCTAGTATTAATCAAGGTACTGCTGTTTCTTTTCCATCAAACGATGCCAAAGATGGTACTAAAATTTTGGAGGAGGATGTGGATACTAAAGGAGGTAGGAAAAAAGGTAAACAAGTTAAGAACAATTTCCCTGCTACGCCTAGATCCATCAGAGCTCAAACTTCTTCTAAAGACTGCAATGATTAAAGCTCTTATGTGGAATGTTAGGGGCATTGGTGGAAGTGATTTTAAAATTAGAGTTCAAAATATGTGCATGATCCATAACATTCAAGTTCTTATCTTATTTGAACCGCTTATTGCTTCTGATAAAATTGTTACAACTGATAATTTTTTGGGTTTTCCTATGCACTTTGCTAATTGTTCTAATAAAATTTGGATTATGTGGCATAAGACTATCTCATTAGATGTTATTGCTGATTACCATCAAATGGTTCATTGTCACATTAATGTTTTTAATGTTTATTGTTTTGCTTCCTTTGTTTATGCTGCTTGCACTAGACTTAATCGTATTCCTTTATGGGAGCAACTTGTTAATTTTTTTGCTAATATTACGGGTCCCTGGTGTGTGGGAGGTGATTTTAACATTATCTCTAATAGTAGTGAAAGAAGTGGGGGAGTCGGCCTAATATTAGAGCTATGGAAGATTTTAATGCTATGATTAATGATTGTAATCTTAATGATATTGGTTTCTTTGGTAGTCCTTTCACTTGGAATAGAACTAATCTCTGGCAATGTTTGGATAGATTTCCTTTTAATAATGATTGGATGGCGCATTTGTCTGCTACTAATGTGGAACATTTAAGTAAAACTCTCTCTGATCATGCTCCTATTCTTTTAAATATTAATGTTGCTAG
>NW_021590357.1:0-305 GCF_001605985.2 Dendrobium catenatum
CCTTCATAAGTTATACAAAGTCTATCACATATGTCCGTTCCGTTTTTGCAAGTGGAAACCCGCATGTAGTCTTCAGATATTAAAGCACAAAAGAAACTATTTAAACATTTGGCATTTAATTGTGCTAAGTCACATTTTTCTATAGTCCAATCTACATAAGGTGTTTCTACCAAAACTCCATCAACTAATCTAGTTGGTTTTGTGTAACCTTCCTGGACTAGCATCCACATGCCATAATCAAGTGACTGTAAAAAAGTAGACATGCGTATTTTCCAAAAATCAAAAGTAATATTGTCAAACAGTGG
>NW_021590358.1:0-270 GCF_001605985.2 Dendrobium catenatum
TGTGAAGAATTTCAAGTCACAGCATAGATGAAACAAAATGAAAGAAAATACAATAAAAAAAACAAAATCATCGTTTTCCCCTTTGCAAATATTTATTAGTTTAAGACGACCAGGCTGCAAATATTATTTTACAAATTTCAGTTGCATTTGCCATTTTTTTTTTTCTTTGGAACTGTGACGTTACTCGCCTTCAAAAGAATGCAAATAATCTATATTTCATTAATTCACAGAATAATAATAATAATAATAATAAAAGAATAAAATTTGAAA
>NW_021590359.1:0-352 GCF_001605985.2 Dendrobium catenatum
CAATGATGGCTTAACTTTGCTCTACTACATCCTAATCAAAAATGTAGCTCAACCACATAAATAACCTATAATCTCATTACTTTGATTGATCACTTGTTTGTTTAATTACATAATTATTTAGGCTTTGAATTTTTATGTGATTATTGAAATAATTGATTTGTACTAATAATGTATAGTGACATTTAATGTTGAGCCCAATAGTTTCACTCCCTTAGGCTTCATTTGTACTAAAACTCCGTTTTAGAAAGCAATAAAAAAACCGTCCCAAACGAAGCCTTAATCTTACCATAATCTTGTAATCAAAATATTTGAAATTGGTGTACTTTTCGTTCATGTAGGATTAATATCAAAT
>NW_021590360.1:0-271 GCF_001605985.2 Dendrobium catenatum
AAAAGTTACAAGAAAATTACAAATGATTTGTAAGAAAAACTTACATAATAATAATAAAAAAAAACTAACTAACTAACACAAACCTAAGATAAGAAAATAAAACTCCTTAGAATAGGAGAAAAAAATAAAATACTGAACAAGAAAAAAAACAACAGTCAGCACCCAAAACACTCTAACAAGGAAAAAAATCTTTTATGATATGAAAGGAATTCCAACAAGAGATTTTAGCTAACAAAGGCTTATTAATGGAACAACCCACTAAATCAGAGCT
>NW_021590361.1:0-234 GCF_001605985.2 Dendrobium catenatum
ATAGAGATAAATTTCTTTTTAAAAGAAATCAACCTGCCATTTTCTCTAAAAAAAAAAATTTATAAGTTTGATTTGTATTTGAACCTTCAAACTTTTCTCAATGTAAATTGAATTTTAATCTTGAAAATCTTGCATAGATCAGGTTATGGACCCTGTCCTAGCAAACATATCAAGCTACAAAGGGCATGTAACTACAATATGTTAATAGGACAAGCAAAAAGTTTTGATTTGAAG
>NW_021590362.1:0-236 GCF_001605985.2 Dendrobium catenatum
AGTTATACAGTAAACATGATAAATGAGTTGATACAAGTTGGCTTATTTTTGAGGATCTTGAAAGTTATTATTTTTGCTTAATTTAATTTTTTAATTTTGACATTCATATTTCCTTAAAAAATATATTTTTTAGTTGTGCTTCAAATGTGTTTTATAAATTATAATTGTAAATTTATAAATTATAAATTCCCTGCCTTTGACAACGACGTTGTTCAAGTGGGATTGGAAGTCATGGC
>NW_021590363.1:0-474 GCF_001605985.2 Dendrobium catenatum
ACATTTGTTATAAAAATTGGTTTAGATGTTAAAATTCTGATAATTGGGAAAGTTATAAAGAGGCTCGTAAGCAATCTAAGAAAACTATGTGCGATGCAAAGAGCTTAACTTTTAATAATTTATATAATAGATTAGATACTAAGAAGGGAGAAATATATATGTATAAGTTAGCCAAACAAAGAGATATGAGTAATAAGGATTTACTTCAAGTGAAGTGTATTAAGGATGAAGATCAAAAAGTACATTTCTTATAAGATTATATTCATTAAAGGTGGATGAGATATTTTGCTTAACTTTTTAATGAAGAATATGAAAATACGATTGACTTTAGTGACTTTAGGGGTGTAATAAGGGGTCCCCCCTCTAGTAGGACTAGAAAGGGTTGTATTAAAGTTTGGATCGGTTAATAACTTTGTAATTGACCTTGTTAGTACCGGAAGTGAGGCAATCAATGTCACATCGTCTCATCCTTGC
>NW_021590364.1:0-311 GCF_001605985.2 Dendrobium catenatum
CCTCTACTGGAGTTAACATTTTCTTTTCACTAATCTTATCATATTTTTGCTTCTTTGTTCCGGCTTTCAACCCCTGCCATGGAAGACTGATAAAAAACAGTCATGCCCTTCCTCTTGAAGATATTGAGGCATTATGATGATGACGTTGTTCTGCTGATGCCCCCAAAAAATAACGAACTACGAGAACAAACTAAATGAAAAGTTTAGAAGAATCTAACCTTCCCCTCAAAAAATACATGAACACATAACCAAGAGATTCTAGATCATCCCTTCTGCTTTGTTCTACAAGATATACATTAATGTTACTTTTT
>NW_021590365.1:0-305 GCF_001605985.2 Dendrobium catenatum
ACATTCAATTAATTGTATCATATTAATGCATGTAAAATTTGTATATGAACCAAAATTAATGAAATTTATAAGAAAATGCATGCAATGTGATCTTTTTCACATACATATAACCATAATAAATAAATTGAAACCAATATGTATGTCATACACTCATATGAAGAGAATTTTATAATTATTTATCCAATTTTTTTATATATCTATATTTCTCTCAAAATACAAAAAAACTCAATAAAAATTCTATATATTCATTTATATATGTGTAGAATGATTAAAACTATAACATATTAAAAATTACATGGTAGAAG
>NW_021590366.1:0-291 GCF_001605985.2 Dendrobium catenatum
ATATATTTTCAAATTTTATATTAGTTTGGGTCCTACATGATGCGGTGCCTTACAGTATAACAGGGGAACGACTTAACCTTTTGCACATGGCTGGGTGCAGCCACTATTACCAAACCGTTATCTTACTTTTCTTTGTCAGCTTTTTACTTAAATCTTTAGGCATAGTTTATTATCTATTTACCGTTTAACCACAGCTTTTATTACAGGAGTCTGTAGGAGGAAAGAGGGAGAACGAAATATAGAATTCAGAGAACTTTCTCTTTACTGTTCCATTGCCTGTTCTTCCCCTTG
>NW_021590367.1:0-319 GCF_001605985.2 Dendrobium catenatum
AAGGCCCTAAGGGAAGGAGGCGTACAATCATCTAGGCCAATAAAGGTTTTTTAAGTTTTTGTAAACTTACAGCACCGGGGGCTACGACCCGGTGGTTCCGCCCGTAGCATCCCTACCAGATGAGTAGGGACGACTGATGCTTGGATCCGGTTGTCCTAGCTCCAGTTCCAAGTGTTCCTTATCCATTGCTTTCCAAAAGGTACCTCGCAAGACACAGAAAGAGAGGTATTAGAGAAGTTCTATAAGCAGTTAATAATATGAAAGAATGGAAGTGCAAGAAATGAAGAAGAACGTACCTTTTAGTTATTTGTTGGGCCAC
>NW_021590368.1:0-502 GCF_001605985.2 Dendrobium catenatum
CTCGTATGCCTTGCCAAGGAATAAATTAAAGGAGGAGAAGAAGGAAGGTGGAGAAGAGGAAAGAGAAGATGAGAGAGAAAGGTCTTCGAGTGATTTTTGTCAATCTTTTATGTTACATAGTTTGTTCTATTTGAAGTAACTATCTTCTTACTTTTATTTTTGAGGATTATGATTTCTATAGATTTTATCTCTTCTAAATCTGCTAAAAATATATTATCTCCTAATTTTGTAAGCATTCATTGTATAACTTTTGGTATAGTATAGATATTTTTGGTATAGTATAGATTTGATCATTTTGAAAAATATGATATAATTTTATTGCATTTTTATTAGGTAAGTATGTGTATATGAATTAATATATAAATTGAGTAGGAAAAGATATTGAAAATGAGTTAAAAAGCGATATACTGTTATTTAATATGAAATGTACTATGTGTTAAAATTATTGATGTGCTTTGTAAAGTAATACTGATATGACTGATATGCATAAGAATGTGAAACT
>NW_021590369.1:0-1360 GCF_001605985.2 Dendrobium catenatum
TTCCTCTTTCTCTTCTATCTTTCTCATTTCTTCGAGGATTTGGCCTCCAGACTTATTTTCCTTTCCATCGGGACCTTTCAGCGGTGGATCCCTGAACATGCAGTTCAGGTGTCACACCCCGATGTTCACCACATAGAATATACTTCCTTTCTTTCCTTTCCACCGTAACAGATAAGCGTTCTCTTGGTGGAGTCCTTATGGCTTCGACCATCAGTGGTCGTTGGTATCTTCTTTTATTCAATCCCTTCTTTTTTACTGTTTTTAGGACTCTGTATACCCGGTCCGAGAGAGTTTCAGCTTCTTTCCTCTTTGGAGGAGCTGGGACTTCAGGCTGTTGGTCCCAAAATGATTTCTTCAGCTCACCAGTGGAGCTGTTTCTATTCACCCATTTCAAATTAGAAAACTTGTTCCAGGTAGGAACATTGGCTTCAGGCGCCTGGGCTGGCAGATTGGAAGGGTGAACAGGGAGTTGTTGTTGCTGAGCTCGAAGTTCAGCATTCATCTTTCTTCTCTACCTCCTTGTAGGCCTTTCTCTAGATGAGGAGGCCTCAGCATCGTATTTCCCAGATGCAGATAACCTGGTTGACAGAGTAGTGGTGTTTGCAGTCACCACGGAGATTCTTCCGCCAGCCATAATCCTCTTGATTGATGGGATTTCAGACTGTGACAGCCTCTCAAACACAGAAATCCTTCCACGAGGAATTTCAGCAGTAGGTTGTTGTGCCGACAGATGCACACGACGGGTGACAGCTTCATCAGCATTGAGTCTTTTGGCATACTTCATAACATTCCTACCATTCACAAGAATGGCAGCATTCATTGCAGCAACCGCCAGGAAGTCAATAACAGCTGAATGGTAGCTCCGGCGTTTCTGGTCTCAATAACAGCATTCGCCAGTTGAATCCTGGCTTCTTGTCCCAGTTGGACAGTCATCGGCGTGTTCTGTAGATCCATCTTCATAAATGAAAGGCAAGGGCTAGTAATCAGAATCTGATACACACTTTCAAAATGCAGAGACTTGCACAGAACAATAAAAGAAAAAAGAGAAGATAACATTAGCGAACAATTCAAATAATATAAATCTAAAATACTGCTAAATACGTTATTTCAATGGATTTTTTTTTTGAATGATCATTCTTTTAGAAAATTGAAATATTTAATTTCTTGAATGATCATTTTGAAAGACTCAGAACTTTGAGTACGATTTGATATAGCTACTACTATAGCACTGAGATGACTAGCCAAAGATGGAAAGAGAAACCAATCCCTAGTGGAGTCGCCAGAAATCTGTGGGCTCCAAAAATTCGGCCCCGGCCTCCCCGCCGCGCGATTTCTTTTTCTTCGGCGAGGGAGTTTTAAC
>NW_021590370.1:0-224 GCF_001605985.2 Dendrobium catenatum
TAAAATCAATTATTTAATTATTCGTTGGAAACCACCTCTGTTTCACACCGAGGCCGTGAAGTTTATTTCACCTTCCTTGGGGCTGAGTAAACAGCCTCGTAGGCCTGGGTTACCCAGTGGTACCCGGTATAATTAAATGATTTGATTTGGTTAAAGTTCAAAAGTTAATGAATTTTAATTAAGGTTTGTTGATTACTGATTTTAAGGTTAATTAATGAATTCTG
>NW_021590371.1:0-225 GCF_001605985.2 Dendrobium catenatum
ACTAATATTTTCAAAACCTGTTTTCAAAATTCCACCAGCACCTCCTCTCTTCTCCTCCTGAGATAAAATGCAATTGAAATCTCCCCCAATAACAGCAGGTAAATTACCAGTGTTTAAATTTTCCAACTTCTCCCATAGCAATTTTCTGTCCACCAAACTTTTGCTTCCATAAATCGTGGAAACCAACCAGCAATTTCTGTTTAAAACCTCCAGATTTCCAACTAC
>NW_021590372.1:0-215 GCF_001605985.2 Dendrobium catenatum
TTTGTCAAAGAAACTACCGAAGGGCATCTGGGCTCATGGATTGGGTGGAAAGTTTTTCCAACCAATCGAATACGAGGGAATTCCGGTGATCTGCCTTGAGTGTGGAATGGTTAGACATAAGGCGGAGGGCTGCAGGGAACGGGTTAGGATGCAGTGGCAGCATCCTCCCAACCAGAATAGGCCAGTCATGGACAGTGCTGGACAAGGGGAGGTGA
>NW_021590373.1:0-211 GCF_001605985.2 Dendrobium catenatum
AAAATGGGTCTGAAAAATGCAGTTTTCTGCTCAATGGGTTACAATCAAGTGTTTGGAAGTGATTGGTGGCTTTGATAAGGGCTCCAAGATCAAAATCTTCAAGGTGTTAAGTCCAATGGCATAGGCTGTAAATATTTGAAGGTTTTACAGCCTTTGGATTTTAATTCAGATTTTTGGGTTAGAGACCTCAGAATGGGCTCAAAATTGGAGG
>NW_021590374.1:0-269 GCF_001605985.2 Dendrobium catenatum
GTTCTTTGCTCTAACACAGGAGGGATCGGTAGCAGACTACCGGGAACGATTCGAGCACCTGGCCAGCAGGGTGGAGCGACTCTCCCACACAGTTTTGGAGGGGAATTTCATGAAGGGGTTGAAGGCGGAGATCCGAGCGGCAGTGAAGGTTCTGATGCCCCGTGATTTGGGGGAGGCCATGAAGTTGGCTCAGCTGGTGGAGAATCAGAAGAATTTGGAGAGGGGAGCTTGCAGTAGCAGCACAGGTGGGACTTACAGGATGACGACCA
>NW_021590375.1:0-396 GCF_001605985.2 Dendrobium catenatum
CTATTCTCTAATATCTGAGAAGATATATTCACAACTAAGATTTTTTAAAGGTTTATAAAAGAGAATCTAGCTTGCAAAAAAAAAACAAAATTTGGTCAATGATGCTAATAAAAGAAGCGCAAAGACGCCAAAAATTGAAAAATTTATAAAAAGATGCGCAAAGTGCCACTAAATTGACAAGCGGCATAAAATGAGCCCACTCAAAAGCAAGTTATTCTTCCTTTTTAAATCTTTTAGAACTTAGAAGTTTTGGTTCTCAAAGGCTTTATTTCGATTATCTTGCGATCGTGACAAATTTACCTTACTTCATTATTTTATAAAGATTTTTTTTTCTTAAGACAAGTGATGGGTGGATTCTTCTTCTCATATCCAATTAATTATTTGAGTTAGGTCATT
>NW_021590376.1:0-263 GCF_001605985.2 Dendrobium catenatum
TTAAATATATATTTTTTAAAACATTTTTTTAATTTATTACTATATTTCAATATTATATTTTCATTAACTTAATTACAGATAGTTTCGTATTAAGCCCGAAGAATATTTCTATCTAACTCAGAGTCTCGCTCTTAATTTCTTTCTATCTCTCTCTCAGTTGAAATTTTTTCATGTCAATATTTCAACAATATTTGCTCTCAACATCATATTTTTCAATAATATTTGTAAAAAAATTTCAACAATATACACATATGATGTGGAAT
>NW_021590377.1:0-2166 GCF_001605985.2 Dendrobium catenatum
TACTAAAAGATTTTCGGTCCAAATGAAGAAGATGTTTGTTCTTAAAATTGGCATTTCTAATCAAAAAAAGATGAACACTTTGGATGTTATTAATTTGGGTAATAAGCTAGATGAGGTTATTAAAGATACTCAGCCTGTTAAGGTGGTGAACGAAGAGGTTGGGAATGAGACTACATATGTAGTAGTCAGTCCAGAAGTCAAACATTGTAATGTTACTGAGGTTGTTTCTGCGGTTGATGTTCAGAACAAATTTGGTACTTTATCCAATTTGGAGGAGGAGGGAATTATGAAGACCTTTGATGATGAAGCAAGAGGAGGTGTAGAGGAGGGTGAAATCCTTGGTTCACCTGTAGGAGGCAACCTTTGTATTAAGGAAAGATGTGATGAGATGCAATCTGGGATCTTACTGAAGACAGATAAGGGTCAGTCTTTATTAAATTCATCCTTATTTGGAAGCCATTCTTTTGAAAAGAAAGTTAAACTAATTAAAGAGCTTAAATCCCTTGGTTCTGGTAATATCATTCCTCATAATAGGAAAGGGAAAAGTTGAAAAGTTAAAAAGGTTGGGGGTCCTTCCCCCATCATTAAATAATGACTTCTTTACTTTTTTGGAATTGTAGAGGAGCCAAGAAAGTTGAAGCTGCTCTATATCTTAAGGAGGTGATCAAGGATCATAGGGTTTTCTTTGTAGGTTGTTGGGGACGAAGATTAATTCCTTGGACAATAATCATATTATGAAGCTTTTGGGCATTAATTGGAGTTTTTTCATGGTTCCTATGGTTGGTCTTTCGGGAGGTTTAATGGTGTTATGGAGGAAAGATTTAGCTGATTTTTCTGTTATTGAGACTTCTTCCCAAATGGTAGTGGGTAATTTGAAGGTCAGCGGTAAAGGTAGCTGGGTTGTGGCTTCGGTGTATGGCAGTACTGATGCTCAGGAAAGGAAGTTGCTTTGGGATAATCTTGAAAGGCTTTGTTCAAATGACCTTCCTTTGGTGATAGGAGGCGATTTCAACTGTGTTCTTTCACAAGAGGAGAAAAGAGGTGGGAAGAAATTCAGCTTGACTCAGGGTTCCAAGGATTTTAATAGTTTCATGATTAACAACGATCTTCATGAGGTTAGATCTATGGGGCCTAAGTTCACTTGGTGTAATAATAAATCAGGTAGTGCTCGTATCCTGGAGAAGTTAGACAGATGCCTTATTAACTCCTCGGCTTTAAACATTATTCATCTAGCTCTTATTAAGCACTTGCCTCACATTGCTTCGGACCACTGTCCGATTCTGTTGGATATTTTCAAACCGGTGGAGTTTGTTAAAAAGGATATCAGATATGAAGAAGTATGGGCTTCTTAGCATGGTGCAACAGCCTTAGTAAGGAAGATATGGGTTAAGAAATGCAAAGGTGACCCGGCATCTATTCTCAATTTAAGGTTTAAAAAAGCTTTAAAGGCTCTCTTTTTTTGGAGTAAAGAGAAGCACAGGAATTTGACTCTGTTAAGAGACAAATTGAAGGGTGAAATCCTGGAGATTCAATTAGAAGAGGCGGAAGGTTGGATTTCTTTTGACAGATTGCAACAGTTAAGATTTAAAATCAATGAACTCAACATTACTTTGGCTCGACTCAACACTTGGTGGAAACAGAGAGGTAAAGCAAGGTGGATGAATGAAGGTGACTGTAATTCATCTTTTTTTCATGCTTTTGCAAATGCAAGGAGGAGTAATAACTAGATTCATCATATCAAAATAGTGGAAGGTGAGGTTTCGGAACAGGAGGCATTTCTTAGATTTTTTCAAGTTGAAATGGCAACACAGAAAATGCTCATTAGATGGATGGCCGAATCCGTCTGCCATCATTAGTAATGTTGACCAAATTATGCTTGATGTTGAGTTTACCGTGGAAGAATTGCAGCTGGTTCTGGAGAAGTCCAAGAGGAATATATCTCCGAGCTTGGACGGGGTTACTTTCTCTTTCATCAAAGATTTTTGGAATGTGATTAAAGGTGATGTGTGGAATGCGACTATACAATTCTTCACTTCTGATGCGATGTATAGATCCTGGAAAGAGACTTTGATTGTCTTAATTCCAAAAATCAAGTGTCCTTAAGAGCCTTCCAACTTCTGGCCTATTATTCTTTGTATGACTATATATAAAATCATTGCTAAAATG
>NW_021590378.1:0-230 GCF_001605985.2 Dendrobium catenatum
ACCATTTCGCAAAATCTCAAAATCTTTGAAAACAGACGTAGGGTTCGGAATCCTTACAGCGAGAAACAAAATATCCAACAGCAACGAACGATGAAAATCGCTCTGCGGGCCCCGAAATCGGACTTCTTCCTTTGCTTTTCTGCCCTTTCTCTCTCCTCAAAATATCTGTTTTTAAAAAATATTTTCTCTCTCATCAAAACGAGCTCATTTTCTTATATCATTAGTGGGAT
>NW_021590379.1:0-214 GCF_001605985.2 Dendrobium catenatum
CTTAACCTCATTTGTCCCTTCATAAGTTATACAAAGTATATCTCATATGTCCTTTTTTCTTTTGCAAGTGGAAACACTCATGTAGTCTTCAGATTTTAAACCACAAAAGAAACTATTTAAACATTTGGCATTTAATTATGCTAAGTCACGTTCTTCTATAGTCCAATCTGCATAAGCTGTTTCTACCCTAACTCCATTAACTAATCTAGTTGGT
>NW_021590380.1:0-271 GCF_001605985.2 Dendrobium catenatum
ATCATTGATACTGTTGCCTATAGATTCATTGATTTCCGCTTATACGACTGCCTATAGCTTTATTGAGCTGCCTATAGATTTATTGATTTTGTATATAGATTTATTGTTGTTACTGTTTTTGCACCGTATTGACTGCTACATGGATTCACTGTTAGAATAGATTGAGATTTATCGTACTGCTTCTCTCGTTTGATTTCCTTGAATAGATATTATTGATTTGACCGCATTGCTTTAATTTGATAGCGATTGATTTAACGGATTGATTGATTCG
>NW_021590381.1:0-522 GCF_001605985.2 Dendrobium catenatum
TTATAATAAACTCTAAACTTATATTGATTTAAAATCTTCAACAATCCGGGCTATGATTTACCTAAAATGTTAGTATACACAAGAGCAAAATAATTCTTTCAAAATATGTTAGGAGAAATAAAAATCAATTCAATAATATTTGAAATCATCAAAAACATACAAGTTACAAGAATATCAAACATGCAAGAACTAAGTAACAACTATCTCAACAAGTTTTATTTGGATTCCTGGACATAAGTTATCTACTAGCCTAATGCTAGATTTTTCTTATGTTCATTCTTAGGATCATGAATGCTTCTAAAATTTTTTATGTATTGGTGACTAGGGATAGGAGAAGTGTTTTATTTACCCTATCACCTTCTTTTGGAATGACTGTGTTACGAAGGATATGATAAATTATGTGAGCATCTTGACCTGGGTGCAGACTAAAGCAATGTCACTGTTCAATGGAGTATCCCACAAAGTTATATTTGCATGAGTCTGATCATAGTCAGAAAGAAAGTCAATAGAGTGTGCTTTAGT
>NW_021590382.1:0-259 GCF_001605985.2 Dendrobium catenatum
TTCATTCTCTCTCTCTCTCTCTTGCTCTCTCTCTCTACCTCTCACCCTCTCTCTCTCCCCCTCTCTCTCTCTCTTGCTCTCTCCTGCTCTCTCTTGTTCTTTCTCTAGCTTGCTCTTTTTCTAGCTTGCTCTCACTAGCTCTCTCTCTCACACTCTTTCTCTCTTTCTCTCTCTTGCTCTCTCTCTCTCCCTCTTTCTTGCTCTCTCGCTTGCTCTCTCTTCTCACTCTTGTTCTTTCTATATCTTGCTCTTTCTCTAG
>NW_021590383.1:0-221 GCF_001605985.2 Dendrobium catenatum
ATTTTGACATGAAATAACTCATTTAGATTATTTTTTTTATTTGTTGATATGATTGTCTTATTTTTATTAATTAATATTAAATATATTTTTAAAAAGTTATATAAATTATTTTATCAAAACAAGCTATCAAGTCATTTGGGTTGCTAGTGGGTTGAATTCGGATCCGCATTATTTATCTATTCATTAAATAGGTCGAATTAGATTCGGATCACTTTTAAATC
>NW_021590384.1:0-493 GCF_001605985.2 Dendrobium catenatum
TTACCTCTATCTTCCTTAAATTGTAATTAAAACTTCTTTGTGGTTGACTCCTCTAAACACTTAAAGAATATGACCTATGATTATCAATGTTAAAATAAAAAGTGTGTTCCCTCCCTCCCTCCACTTGGGTGGATTAACGCTTTAGATAAAGATATATTTAATCTAATTTCTTTTAGGAACCTCAAAGCACAAAAGTTTAGCTCCTTTTTGCTAGGTTCTTAGAAATCGATGAATTAAATTCAAATATATTTTCAAATCTTCTATTCAACCATATTTTGATTTTTCTATTTTTAGGAATGTATAAATATTGGTTGATATATTGAAAGTTTAAAAATTATTCTAAATTCCCTCACCTTTTAACCTTTTTGTAGGTTAGAGTTTATGATAGTTTTAAATCCTATTTTCTAAGGGTACTACATGGATACGACGATTTGTCCTCTACTATGTAGTTTAACACTGATAGAAAATGGATCTTAAAGCATCAGATAAAGAT
>NW_021590385.1:0-904 GCF_001605985.2 Dendrobium catenatum
GTTAACAAGCAGTAGCAATCAACACTTTATTTGATTCAATCATCATCATTGGATTCAAGCTTATGTTATTGCTACCTCTAAATTCATTGCTACCTCCATCCCTTTCATCCATTGTAGTGGCAAATCTTGATCTAGACATTATTATCTCCAACAAAAATACCAACTGCAACATGACATCGATGCCATTAACATTCTTACAATGGATTATTCTAGATTCAATATTACACCTAAGACTACACAACTTTCCCACTTAGCTCAATAAAAGTTATAAATACTATGCATATTATAAGAGATATATAAAAGCTTTTACGATATATACTCTAAACAAATTAAAAAAAAAAAAAAATACTAATGTAATGAAGACTTCATAACTGATTATTCTCTCTTCTTTCTCATTCTCTTTTTTTCATTTTACAATTCATCTCCTTTAATTACTACTTATTCAAAATTTAGCTTATTTTTCCTCACCATTCCAATCTTCCAATGTCTCAAAGCTAATATTAACACTATCATCTCCATTTACTACATCCAACAATATTTTTTTTTTTAAAAAAGTTATTGTGAGTATTATAAATATTTCTTTCGAACAACTCAACGTACAATAGCTTTCTCATAGCCACCACATTTTAGCACATCACATTCTCAAAAGGAATTTCTCACCTCAAAAAAAAAAAAAAAGTTTTAAAATAGTGTAAAAGTAATAGCCAAATAAACATATATAATTGAGATAAAAAGGTAAAACTATGGTAAAACTGCTCGAAATAGGAGAAATTATTCTGTGCGAAGATCGGACGCAGAACATGGTTCGGAGACCAATCAAAATACGCCACATCAGCAGTATCGAGTTGCGGTACCGAACAAGGAATGACATAACACACTAGTAGGTCTCCGGACGTCATTCGAC
>NW_021590386.1:0-284 GCF_001605985.2 Dendrobium catenatum
TACTTTTTTTGGATTATGTGTTGTCAATCCAATTCTATTAAGTTTTTTGATTAAAACTAAGAGCTAACTTTCTCATTTTAAGAATATTTGTTTTTTCACTAGATCAGAAAACATTTTTTGTCTCTTGTTTTATTTTTTTGTTTGTGCCTCCTCTCTTTTTGATAATGTCAAAGGGGAGAACGTATTGTTGAATTTTCGTACTATTATCGTGTTTGTTCTTCTTTTCAAAAAATTAAAAATAACAAAAATATTTTCATCTCCCCTATTTTTTTAAAAGTGTTATT
>NW_021590387.1:0-332 GCF_001605985.2 Dendrobium catenatum
AAATAAAGAGAAGAAAACAGGAAAAGCAGGGATTAGAGAGCACTTCTAATAAATAATAATGAAATAATTAAAATTTATTGAAAATAAAGACGTACCTTTCTTCGGGCTTGAACACCGGCTTGGTTGATCGCACTTTTGGAACTTTTACTTTTGAAAGTATACTTTATATCTTTCCAATATTTATCTCGAGGCATGGCAAGGGGATATAGAAGGGGGAGAAAAAGAGAGAGAAGCTTTACTTTTCAATAATTTCATCCAAAACTATCGATCTCTATCACAAACAATTTTTTTTTTTATTTTTTTGCTTTCCAACAAATACTCAAAGCAACTCA
>NW_021590388.1:0-227 GCF_001605985.2 Dendrobium catenatum
AAAAGTCTATAACCCATAATAAAATAAACTATATTTTAGTTTATTTTTAAGATATGATAAATGTTTGCATAATGTAAACCTGAGCTTTAAATATTTGATTCATTTCATAATTAAATTTATAGTTTAAATTTTTATATCCTTCAATGTTAATTAAATTTTCCCTTTGTATTGTTCAATCATGAGTGAAAAGTTTATCTTCTCAAATTGATAGTGAAACATTAATCCAT
>NW_021590389.1:0-284 GCF_001605985.2 Dendrobium catenatum
CATTATCTATTATTTTAGTGCAAGCTTTAATTGTGTTATTTAAAACACTTATTCCTATGTCCTGCACATCAAAATCAAGGAGTTTAGATGATAAAACAAAAACCTAATCATATATAGTTCAATAATAGAATTTGTTAGTAGTAAAAATATCTCATTCGAGATGACCTAATGGTGCATTGATAATTAATTTAAGTTGGCGGTCAGCCTTCAAATTATGTTTTTCTTATTTACTTTATATAATATTTAATGTTTATGCTTTATATTATAATTATGTTCATTTTTTA
>NW_021590390.1:0-214 GCF_001605985.2 Dendrobium catenatum
GTAATGATAGTGAGCCACTATCCCTATGTAAGTTTCTTCTTCCTATCAGTCATACTCTGGTAGTTATAGTCCTCAGTCCATTCATATGAATTGAATGTGATCAGGGATGTTAAAATCCTTAGTTTAAACCCTTTGGAGATGAGATATTGGGTCCATACCATCCTATGTTAGTTAAGAGTGGTAATGTTGATCCTCTTTCCTGATTTTGATTTCA
>NW_021590391.1:0-808 GCF_001605985.2 Dendrobium catenatum
GGAGAAGGCAGAGAACCTCAAGGTAACGGATGTAGACAAGCCTTTCCCTTGGAGATCCTCCCTCTAATCCTTCTAGGGCCACAGGAGGAGCAAGATGCAGCAAGCTTGGAAAAACTGTGTGATCTCCCTCACACCTCTTCTCCCTCATAACACTCACCTCCTCCTTCCTCTCTCAACCCTCAAGAATTTCTCTAGAGGTCTCTCCCTTGGAATCCCTCTCTAACCACGTTCACCTCCTCTATAAATCTTACTAAAAAAGGACTTGATTGACATCTCAAACGGGCTCCAAAAACCTCTGATTTCAAAAGTAGCCGTTACTGTTCGTACAGTACGATTACACATCGTACAGTACGATCTTCATAAATAGACGTCATCCTGATACGAAGATGTATGAACAGTTCAAAAACAATTCATATTGTACGATATAATATCATACGGTATGATCCAACAAAATACTATTCGTATAGGACGATGGTCTGGACAATCTGATGTCATCTCTGTTCATCGTATGGTACGATTACTATCGTATAGTACGATGTGACAAAAACCAATAGATCATCCAGGACGATATCCAGGACGATCAAACTTCATCTCTGTTCCTCATATGGTACGATCCGGTTCATACAGTACGACGCTTAAAATTTAATTAGGCCTGGATTTTATGCACTAATTACGGGTTAATTTAAGTAAGTATTAAAAATAGATCGTACAGTACGAACAAGTTTGTACAGTACGAACGACGCAAAATTACTTACTCAAATTAAACTACGTCTAGGGTTTTGGATCTGAACATATCGTACAATACGAA
>NW_021590392.1:0-581 GCF_001605985.2 Dendrobium catenatum
AACCCTCCAAATTTGAGCTCATTTGGAGGATTCTAACTCTTTAAACTTAATCCAACACCAAATGTTTCAAAACCTTTGAATATTTACAATCCATGCCACTAGGCCTTTCACCTAGTGGAATTTGACTTTGGATCCCCCTCCAAATCTTTTGATCCCTCTTAATACCTTGATATTAACTTATTAAACAATGATTTACATCTTTTTAGATTCAATTCGACCCAGAATTGACTTGAGACCAAAATGACCAAAATGCCCTTAAAAGGGGATTTTTGGACTTTTGGCCTATATTCAACTTGATTTGAATTATCAACCTTTGAAATCTCCTTCAAATGTCATTCAAATGAATCCTAAATGACTTTAGGAACACATTGAACCCAAACTTACTCTTTGGTTTAACTTGGTTGACCAAGTCAACCATGATTGACCAAATCAACCCTTTAACCCAACACATGTTAATTTTAACCATTCTAGCGATTTTGAATCAATTCGACTCATCAAGATTGGTTAATTATACACTCTTGACTTCAAATTCCTTGGCATGATATCTTGTAGCACTCTTGACCTCCCTCATGCACATCCTA
>NW_021590393.1:0-322 GCF_001605985.2 Dendrobium catenatum
TTGTGTTCATACACAAGGTGGTTTGATCAAGTATTTTTCTATTTCAATTGGATTACATCAAGGATCAACCTTAAGCCCATATCTTTTTTGCTTTAGTCATTGATGTTCTCACTAGACATTTGTAAGAGGTTGTACCCTGGTGTATGATTTTTGCTAATGATATTCTTCTTGTTGATAAGACTAAAGAGGGAGTTGAAGTTAAACTTGACTTATGGTAAAGTCTAAAGGCTTTCGTTTGAGTAGATCTAAAACTAAATATGTAGAGTGTAATTTTGGTAATAATAGTTCTTGGGGGGGGAGGTGATTGTGGCTTTGGGTGATC
>NW_021590394.1:0-847 GCF_001605985.2 Dendrobium catenatum
TGGGATAAAGGCTTGATGTTGTTGTTGTTGTTGTTCACTTAGTAGTAAGGAGTATAAGCCATTTAGACTTATAGGATGGAGCATGGTTCGAATGGAAGTTTTAAAGGCTTGATACGCTTGAGGTAGACCATTGAGTGTATATAATATTATGTCTTCAGCATCAACATTGGAACTAACAGCAGAGATGTTGTCTATAAGAGTTTTGATCTCTGTAAGATATTGGGTTATGATTAGGTTTTTCATGTTGATGTTGTGAAGCTCATTTTTGGGCTATATTACTTTGGATCTATTTGATGCTTGCAAGTGGTGTTCGATTGTAGACCGAGTTGCCGAACAACATTCCAGATACAAAACATATGAGAAAATAGATGGTGAGAGAGTGGAAAATAAGGCTACTACTAAGTTTTGGTCTATGAGAACCCACTCATCATACTTTGGATTTATTTTTGTGTTGACAGAAGGAAGCTGGATGAAGTGGCGAGGTGAGCTTGCTATAGGTTCAAAAAATGCAGTAAATCCATTTGCTTGTAGTAGCTTGAGAATCTAGGATCTCAAGATAGAATAGTTTTCATTGAATAATTGAGTGGGAATTATGGCTTTAAGGTTGGAATTTATAAATTGTAGAGAAGCTGGAATGCTGAAAATATTGGTGCACTACAGGAAAACAGCTCATTTCCGACAGAATTTTCGGCGGAAATAAATTCGTCACAGATTCCGACGGATTACCGACAGAACATTTTCGGCGGTTTTTCTGCCGGATTTATTCCGACGAATTTTCTGGCCAAAATTAATTTTTTTAAAATAACAATAATAAATATTATAATTAATTATTTTTTAAAAATAATTT
>NW_021590395.1:0-284 GCF_001605985.2 Dendrobium catenatum
TGGGCATTTGAAATTCCATAAGGGTATTTTGGTCAATCTTGACCCATTGGTCAACTAGGGTAAAAAATGGGTCTGAAAAAAATGCAGTTTACTGCTCAATAGGTTGCAATCAAGGGTTTGGAAGTGATTGGAGGCTTTGGTAAAGGCTCCAAGATCAAACTCTTCAAGGGGTTAGGTCCAGTGGCATAGACTGTAAATATTTGAAGGTTTCACAGCCTTTAGATTTTAATTCAAATTCTGGGGTTATAGACCTCAGAATGGGTTCAAAATTGGAGGGTAGCCTC
>NW_021590396.1:0-330 GCF_001605985.2 Dendrobium catenatum
AATTAAGGTTTCATTTGAGTTAAAATAATTTTTTTAATAAATAAAAAGCAATAAGAAAGTCATCATTTTGTTTGAGATAGCTTTATTACTCCTTTGCTTATCATACCACAATAACACAGCTAAACAACAACACACAAAATAACATTTGAAACAATAAATCTGAAAGGAGCAAAGAGACCGCAAGTTTGAGATCCAAAGAACACCCATTACAACCATGAAAAGAAGATAGAAGCCAAAAAATAAGACAGGCAAAAACATTACATAGAACCACAGTAAATCAGCCCTTAGATAGCATTCCAACCATTCAACAAAGCACGAAACTCTATTGGC
>NW_021590397.1:0-250 GCF_001605985.2 Dendrobium catenatum
TCACCCTCACTAGACTCCAAATACTTAATCAAACTTAACCAGTCACCTTACTCAATCATTAGTTGATTTAGTCAACTAAACCTATATTTGATCAAATTAATTCACATAGGTTCTACCGTATGCATCAAATCAAATCAAACACCTTAATGTTTCTACACTACTCCATTCCATACTTTAAAATATATCTAAATTCTCCATGAGTCAAAACATAACGACTTTGATTGGTCGGGTCAAAGCATTTGGTCAAATC
>NW_021590398.1:0-241 GCF_001605985.2 Dendrobium catenatum
GTACAATTGTAGAAATCCGAGTAATAAAATACTAATCTTAGGGGTGCTAATGTCACAACTTAGTACAACTATCATATCCTGAGTAAGAATTTAGTCTTGAACCCAAAACTCAAGCACGTTTCTAAACTCTAAATTCAGGCACAACATTGGAAGCTTGGGTTATGGAAATAGAGTTCTGCACAAAACTGAAGCACGAGTTCTGCGAAGGCAAAACCAATGGGACCTAGGTAAGCATTGTAGC
>NW_021590399.1:0-385 GCF_001605985.2 Dendrobium catenatum
AAAATTCTTAATTTATTAATATTTAAAGTTTAACTCAGATCTCCCTTCTAAGCCTTAACAAATCTAAAACTTTAGTCAACTTTAACTAACCACCTACTTCAGGACCTACCCCAACCACACAACCTTTTTACACACACTTTAGATGATATGCTAGGACAACCAACTCTAGATCTAGGTTAG
Organism: Dendrobium catenatum; assembly: GCF_001605985.2. Lineage (NCBI taxonomy): Eukaryota > Viridiplantae > Streptophyta > Magnoliopsida > Asparagales > Orchidaceae > Dendrobium > Dendrobium catenatum. Next base: position 181 of record NW_021590399.1, read on the forward strand.
GCCGGTGTTTACTTTACTGCTGTGTGCCGAATTTTATGTGGTTTTCACTGCATGTTGTGGATGAAATTGCTTTGCTGTGTCTGTTTACTTTTCTGCACTTTGTGGATGGACTGATGTGTTTGGCGGCTAGATTACCCTTAGGTTAGGTATGATCTGGATGTTCACAAGATTTTCTGCAGGTGGCCACGCTCATGCAGGGCAATAA
>NW_021590400.1:0-423 GCF_001605985.2 Dendrobium catenatum
TATAGTATTCGTCTAGTATGATATTTATGATAGGTAGTGATCCCTTATCATCCCAAGCATGTTCTCTATCGTCTAGGACGATATTCATCGATCATCATGTACGATCAAGTCAAATCAATTTTATCATAATTATTCTTCTAATTACAAGATTAATTTAAGCATGATTGTCATATATCGTTCAGGATGATGAGGATCATCCAAACAATTATTATATAATTTAAAAAATAAAATATTGCTAAATTATGATTAGTGGCTATTTTTTCACAATTTGAACTGATCATCCTGTATGATACAGATCATACAATGTGATTAGTTTAATCACTCTTAATTAACAGGGATGTCCTAATTTGAGTTTTCTATTTTTAATTGATTGTCTAGTGTAATAGAAATCATCCTGTACAATCAGGTCAAAAAAATCTTTAA
>NW_021590401.1:0-343 GCF_001605985.2 Dendrobium catenatum
TAATAAAAGAATATTTTAAAATAGTGTCACTTTACTTTTTTTAGAATACAGAAAATACAGACATAATTTTTATCTAAAAATAGTCTTAAACTGTGCAGAATTCAAAATACACCCAAAACAAGGTGCTGTGCATCAAAATTCGACTTAAAACGATAAAGTTACGCAATTCCAAAGTTTAAAGACAATAATTAAATAGTTTTAAAATAGTGCTATTGGATGTTTTCAAAATGACTGCGACAGCGGATTCAAAACGGGAAAGTTATGACCTTAGGAAGTTTAGATCAATAAAGGGTAGTTAAAAATAAATAATTATAGAAAATAGTAATAAATAATTAAAAGTAAT
>NW_021590402.1:0-239 GCF_001605985.2 Dendrobium catenatum
CTTTATCTAATCTTTGCCATAAATGCCGATGATGCAAATAAAATTAACACCAAAAAAATCCAATATCAATAAGATTACAATCCATTCATCAATTAACGCCTTATTTATGTAAGGTACGATGGCTCTATCCTTATGAGTCAAGGCTTTTAATTCAAAATTTTAAATTAGAGTTATATAAAATATAAAAATAAATCTAGCTAGTGCCATATCAGTTGTAAGAAATAAATGCATAAAAAAAT
>NW_021590403.1:0-463 GCF_001605985.2 Dendrobium catenatum
CTACCTCCCAAAATTTGTCATTTGCTAACTTAATCGTTCTGATTTTGACCTTCTGTGCTGGGATTTCCTATGAGGCGACAGTGTCAAATCAGGTCCCCAAATATTCTTTTAAAAATATGATTAACAAATGTCACATCCGATATACCAACTTTTTAAGATTGAAAGGAGTTTGAAAAATCTTTGACTTTAAGAAAGTTTTTGAAGTATTGTAGTCTTAACCCCTTTACTCCCCTTAAACTTTTAGGAGTGATGAAGGTTAGACTATTTACTTTACCTGGGTTTTTCTTACAATTCCATAAGCGTTCGGGCTATGGGAAACTCTGTTCGTTGTGTTTTAGATTCCGTAGAAAAAACCCCATCTTAAGTCATTCAAAATTCAAATTCCCTTCAAAATGTGGAAAGAAAGACAATAACAATTTCTCCAAATTCCAAACCTTCATATGTTACCCCATACAATCATCTT
>NW_021590404.1:0-2935 GCF_001605985.2 Dendrobium catenatum
ATTTGGTCAACCTTATCTATGTTCACTCCTCGAAGTCCTCCCTTTGAATATTTCCCTCACTAGTAACTCTCTTTTTACCACCAAAGTAAGGAAGAGAAGCTCTTACATATCACTTCCTCCTCATCAATATAGTGGAGTAGTTGAATCCCTTCCACCTCCTCAGTATGGCAAAGTAGTTGAATACCTTTCACCTTCCTGGTGTGGAAGAATAGCCTGTGGACCTCCAAAAGGGTACGACTTTGTGGGAAACAAAGTGCAGAGGGTATGACCGCACCATCCTGAAGTTTGAGACGATCATATGCTTTCACGCTCTTCAAAAGCGAGTCAATAGAAGGACAAATTAGATCACACATATAATTAATTATTTGGGATAGGAGCTCTCACCTACGTACCTCGATGGGTAATAATATGTATGACCTGGTTATAATACTGAGGTTTCCCCCACCATATACATCAGCTCGAGTGGGATTTATTTGATTGGGGGATTCTATTTCCCTTAGCTACAAGTCCCCGTGGTTAATTACATCTTAGACCAAAGCATAAGAATACTCTCGATTAAGGATCCTACATTATTCTCTCAAATGGGACTAGCACATAGGGTGGAGACTAGGAAGTTCCTACTCAAAGGGAAAAAGTGTTTAATTTGGATTAGTCAACATACACGGCTCACAGTAATATCTAGAGGAACTAAGGCACTAAGAAGAAACTAGAGGAAAAGAAATAATGCACTCAAAGCATACAAGAGAAAGAGATGGAGGTGGCATCATCCATGTGTCGCGGATAGGTAGGATTTATAGCTCTGAAGAATAGGAGACTTACCCATCGATGAGGCGTACTATGATATATTGAATGTAATAGCCTTGAACCCTAAATCTAGAGTGGGTTTAGTATTCTACATAACACTAGCACCCGTGTCCTAACTAATGCATCATGGACTTGTCCTAACTAATGCATCCTGGATTTATATCCTGTCTGAAAAGGAATGACAGCTAACGCATAAAATACATGTTGTCCAGTCTTTATGAAAGATGGGTGGGTAAATCAATTTTTGGAGATTAAAGCTGACATCTAAAGAGTTATCTAAGTGGCTTTGAACTCATATAGGGTGAATGCTCCTAGAGCTAATGCAATTAAAATTTTTATTTAATTAGTTTCTAATGCAATGCATGCTGGTTAAGGCTTCCAAATCAAATATGCTTGAATTTTAAAAAAAAATAACTTATAAAATAGTTTTTTTAGAAAGATTAGACTTTCCCAGATCCAACACCTCATCCTCATAGGTCATATTATCTGGACTCGACCCATAGGCAAAAAAGTGTCTTAAAGAAGGAGAGAGATAAATACATTAATATGCACGCGACCTTGGATGATTTTGATTATTCCCTAGGTCATTAGATTTTTATGCTATTTAGTTCTCAAAATTTTAGTTTTTAATTATGAGTAAAAAAGTTTGTCCTAAGAGAGTATAATAAAATTAGGTCACACACATGCAAGAAATAAACCTAAGAAAACTAGGCAAGTTCTACTGAACAAATAAAAATAAACATATTAATATAAATAAAACTAGAGTAAAGAAAAAGTCAATGTAAAGTGCTATATAAGTACAACTCAGAGTCTGTAAAAAACTAATGGTGGTCAGGCCCTACTGACAACAACATAGATTCTAATCCTATTGAATGATGGAAGTCTTAAAAGTAAGGCATTTTATCTTTAAGTCTTCATCTTCCAGTCTTTATATGGATCATCTTCCTCCAGTTCATCTTCATTCAGTCTTCGTAAGGTTCTTCCTTCAGAAGGGTACCCAAATGAGAAAAAATTCCCTGTGAAGGGCCTTTCTTTCTCCCTTTGGATATCTAGTGTTTGAAATGCCTCACTTTTAAAGACTTTCACAACTTGATACTTTATATAAAATTACATTATGAAAGAAAAAAATCTAGACTCTCCTACATGGTTATCCTAAGCAGTTAAATAAAAATATTTCAAGTAGTTTATATATGGAAATAAAATATATATTACCAATCACACTTGGCCATGCTCTTATTTATTTTTGGAGGCTAAGCATTTGGAGCACCTGTAACAAGTAATTATATAATTATTACTTATCATTATAGCCCCCTTTATTAGCGCTACATGAACATGACCATCTGCAAAAGAACATCATCAGTATCAAGATTGCCCCTAATCATATGGGTAATCTATCATGTATATCCCATCATAAAGAGAAAGTATAGTAATAAAATAAACATCATATTAATTACAGTAAATCAAGTCAACCAACACACGTGACACATGCAAGAACATTACAACATAGAAAAGGAAAAGCATCGGCCTAATCTAGAGTTAGAAGTAGTTCCCCATCAAATAATTCTATGTGTGTAGTAGGATGTGTGGCTATAGGTATGTCATATGCTTGGCAATTAGTTCAAATTATTTTGTGTTCCGATTTGTTCAAGGCTAAAAGAGAAAAAAATTAGTTAAAAGTTTAAGTATTAGTGTTTTGGAGTCCATCTTAATTAATTTTAGTTTATGGTTCAGTTTTAATACTTAGGATAGTAATATTTGAAGTTTAAGTTAAGTTAGCAAATTTTAAAAGGTCCATGGTCATATCTTTTGGATTTGGATTTTTTAGAAGGTGATTAGTGGGTTGATCAGTTTTAGATTAAGTTCATATTCCAATTTATATTTTTTTAGTGATTATATGTGTTGGTTATGATTTGATTAAAAGTTAAGTGTTTTCTATGCATTTTGACTTGAATTATTAGTGATTTTTATTGATTAATTACTAATGAATTATGGCACACTAATCCTAGAATAACATGTCACTAAATTTTCTATATTTTATATTTCTATCTTAAAGGAGCATGCATCCTAAATCTAAATTTTCTATGACTCGGTCCTTAATTTTTGTCCTTAGGTGTCACTAGTGTTGTAAAGG
>NW_021590405.1:0-225 GCF_001605985.2 Dendrobium catenatum
TCACTTGGGCCACTAAGAGAAATCTTTACTCACATTTCTTGCTTAAGCTTCTTCTTTGTATCTTCTTCATTAATCATACTCTAGAATAACATATGGTTGCACTATTCTTCATAATATCATATGGACTTGGCCTTGGTGGAAGAGGAACATGAATAGAGGCCATTAAACAAGGAGAAACACATACAATCAGAGGAACATATGTAGTTGGAGAAGCTAAGGAAGTTG
>NW_021590406.1:0-1558 GCF_001605985.2 Dendrobium catenatum
TGACATCATTAAGGACAAAAATTAATGACTTTGATTATAAAATTTAGAAAATTCATTGTGATCAGGATACATTTCACTTGAACTTCAAATTTAAACCACTAAAACTTAGTGACACTCTTAGCTCATAGGAGAATTTTCACTGGTTTTAGACATCATTAAGACCCTCAATCTATTTTCTTAAGCTTAAGCCTTAATTAAGACATTAAACCTTCTAGAAAATGTAATAAATCTAATTTAAATCCAAAAATTATGTATAACCCCTCTAACTGACCAGTTTTGAATCCTTAATCAATGAAAATTAAAAGCCTCTTGATTTGACATCAAATTAAACCTTAATTTAATTTTAATTGAAATTCAATATTTAATTGATTTAAATAATTAAAAATAATTTAAAATTCCAAAAATTTCCCAAGCACTTGGGAATCTCTTCTTAGGTCATTCCTGACCTTTGGGGCTGATTTCAAGGAGTGAGGATCTCATTTGGAGCAAAAGTACAAAAAGACCCTTTAATTAAGGATGTTTAATAATTCATTAAATACCCCAAACTTAAAAAATTCATAACTAATTCAAGAAAAATTTAAATTGAACAAACTCACTTGCATTCAACTCATAATGATGTCTAATATTTTTTAAAAATATTAAAATTCTAGAAATCTGTCAAAGTCAAAAAGCCAACTTTTTGATCAACCTTAAGTCAAAATCAGGTCAAATCTTCAAACCTTCATAATAAAATCCAGAAAAAGCCAATTTCAGCGTACTTACCTTCTAACTGATCGTATTAAGGTCTAGTATTTTAATAAAATGATAACTTTCCAAAAAACACTTTTTATTAAAAAGTCAACTCTTGACCCCTTAATTAAATGATTAAAATATTCAAAAAATTCTTAAAAACTCAAAATTATTTTAAAACTCCAGAAATATTTAACGAACTCTTAAAACCAACAATCAACCAACCTTAATTAAAATTCATTAAATTTCAAACTTTAATCAAATCAAATCACTTAATTATACCGGGTACCACTGGGTAACCCAAGCCTACGAGGCTATTAAATTAGCCCCAAAGAAGGTGAAATAAACTTATCGGACTCGGTGTGAAACAAAGGTGATATTCAATAAATAATTTAGAATCAATCTTAAAATTGACTTCAAACCATTAATACTTAAACTTTAATTAAATCTCCTTTGAGCCTTTCAACCAATCAAATATTAATCAACTTTAACTAATAATCCTATTTAGAACATATCAAAACCACACAGCCTACCTCACTCACTGTAGATGGTTTGCTATGAGCACCAACTCTAGTATTAGGCTAGGTCGGTGTTTACTTTTCCGCTGTGTGCCAGGTTTTCAAGCTTTCATTGCATGCTGTTTGCTAGCCTAGAATTGATGTGACTGTTTATTTATTTATTACACTATGTGTTGTAATTGATTGAGCATTTAAATTTCAAATATAACTGCTTAAGATTAATTATAACTGCTTGGGATTGTATATAACTGTTGATTATTAGGATAACCCTGCAAGATCGAGTCTAGATTTTTCAATTTTGATTAATGTAA
>NW_021590407.1:0-216 GCF_001605985.2 Dendrobium catenatum
TCAAAAAGAGATGGAGAACTCTAACAAATTGAATAAAACCTTAGTTATCAAAATTTTTGGAGATAACATCCCTTTTCATGTAATAAGCCTTGAACTAAGAAGGCAATGGGAAGAGTTGGAAAATTTCATTTGACTCAGCTTGGATTGGGCTGGGTTCTTTGTGCCTTCAAAAATCCAGAAAGTTTGGATGAAATTATAACTTCAGGACCCTATTAT
>NW_021590408.1:0-1468 GCF_001605985.2 Dendrobium catenatum
GTAGGCATCAAAGCGAGCTATATCATGGGTATGTTATTGCTCTTACGTAGCTATGAAGCAGTTAACCCCAGCCTGTCACCAGTCAAACCTCTCAACTAGCTGATCTAGCTGTGACTGCTGATGGATAGGTACAGGAGTAGGAATAGGTGTTGGACCATCCTCATGTTCATCTGCTTCTTGTTAGTGAGCCTGTCAATGAGAGGCGCTTTGAATGACATGGAAGAAGGTATCAAAATAGAAGACTAGGAAATGGTCCGGTGGTGTAGGAAATTGGAAGTTATATTTGAATTCTATGACAAATGCTATATAATGTCCTAAGGCCAGATTGGGTATTCTACTTTATTTGGGATCTCTAATATAGGTCAGATTAGAAAGATACTAAATTATAAGATCAACTTCATTAAAGTCTATTTGAGCCATTATAAAGTAAGTTGTAAGAGAAAGAATAAGAGTAATGTTTAGTCAATCACCAACTTTTGGAATGATTAAATTGTTAAGTATGTGTTGGATGATGCAAGCATCCTAAACTAGATTGCTAACCTGAGCAAAGTGGAAGTTACTATTGGATTCGCTAAGGATAGTGCTGGCAGGGGTCCAATAAAACTTAGGATTTATAGCTAAAGTATGATTTTTTTCATCAGTAATGGACATGTGTGGAAAATCATGAAAATCTTGGTAGGTAATTTCTACTGGATGCCTGTTAATAAAGGATTGGAGGGAAGTACCTCATTATTGATATGAAGGCTTCCAAAAAAATTCGAAAAGTAGTTCAGAATAGAAGGGATAATCAAGAGTAAGAATGAAGGTCATAGTGGTATGAGTAAATAAAGGTAGTACTTAAAACTGGAGGTCCTATTGTTTGATGATTTTGGAGGGAGTGAATATGGTATCCTTACATCTATTGTAGGCATCTTCATCAGCTACCTCAGCAAATCTTAGATTAACAAGATGCTTGGAAGAACTTCAAATAATTTATCGAGAAGGCTTGCCTCCAGCCATTTCAAAGATTTAGATTTTAAGAGAGAGGGAGGAGATATTGGAGTGATTGGAGTGAAGAAGAAAGGTTGAATTAGATCTATTTATATAGAATGAGCTGGATCATATAAGATAATTGGGAGATCATCCAGGACGATTAGGTGCAATCAATTCATCCAGGCGATTGGTTAGAAAAGTTGGTCTTATTGTCAAGGATAATAGAATATTATACAGGATGATTAGACATAGGGTGAATGTCCCAAGAAGTCAACCTGTATGATCATTGGCTAACTATATTATATAGAATAAACATGTGGATCATCTAGAATAATGTGTCATTATGAAGTATACCAACTGCATTGAAATCGTCCAACCGTTTCAGCCATGGGGATTGTACAGGATATAATAAAAATCATCCAGTATAATCACTAATTATTGATTTAGAATAGTCATTGGTGTAATTGCTCTGATACCAATTGAAATTACTAAACGA
>NW_021590409.1:0-312 GCF_001605985.2 Dendrobium catenatum
GATGCCATAGCTGCAATCCGGCTACCCCGAGGCAGACAATAAGGGAGAGTAGGCTCAACATTCCCATTCTTGACTTGGTGTCTTCATTTAGGTCTCATTTCGGACAGCTTTCTTACTGCTTCTTAAAGCAATTTTTTAGTACAAAAATTAAAAAAATTATACTAGAAAGCTGTTTTAAGAAGCATCAAACAAGCCGCTCCAAACGAAGCCTTAGTCTCGGGGCCTCCTGTTCCCTTGCAAAGAAGCTCCAAAGGATTATAGCCAATCCAACTTAGTGAAATAAATGCAATCCATTTTTTTTTTGGTCAATTT
>NW_021590410.1:0-326 GCF_001605985.2 Dendrobium catenatum
GTCTTTGAGCTCAAAAGTGTGTTCGAGCTTGACTCGTGAGCTCGATAAGCTCGACTCGTCGAGCCTGTTACTGAGTCAGTTTCGAGCCGGCTCGTGAGTTGGATTGACTCGGTTGCACCTCTACTGTACAGTATCATTGTACATCGGTGACCATCGATCGTCACATCTCACAACAATCACGTATAGCAGCCCCACTATTACTGAACTCCACCATCGACTATAACTACTATTTTATATGATATTTAATAACTTAGCATTCTTCAAGGAGAAGCAGAGGAGAGCTAGGGTTTTTTTCCTCTGCGCCGCCTCACCCTTCTGCTGAACCC
>NW_021590411.1:0-233 GCF_001605985.2 Dendrobium catenatum
TACATCCAGTGAAAGGACCTAATAATTGCTCCAATAAGGGAGGTTTAACTTGTCAGCTGAAGATAGAACTAGTCAAACAAGTTGGAGTTCAAGATATGAGATTGAGGGTAAGAGGAGGGAAGTACCTAATGAATCTATAATAATCATAGACAAAGTAAAAGGGACATGGAAGGAAATTTTGAGAGAGATGAAATGAGATAAGGGCATGTATGAGTGAGATGATTTATTAGATA
>NW_021590412.1:0-261 GCF_001605985.2 Dendrobium catenatum
AACGGTCTTTCTAGCCTTAAGGTTCCTTTTTCTGGCTCTTCGAAGGTAGTTCTTCCTTTGGTTCTTGCCGATGAAAGGAGTGCTAGAATTTGATCCGATCTCAGACTGAGATGGTAGCTCTTTTGTCGTTATTGACTTCTGGTTTTGATCCTCCTGAGTTGAGGGTACAGTGGATACAGGGGCTACAGCAACCTCCATCTTAGAGATGGGGGAGTCAGCTCCTGACCCTAAAGTAACTTCTACTAAGGGGAAATTCCCTTG
>NW_021590413.1:0-341 GCF_001605985.2 Dendrobium catenatum
TTAATCAAAAAGTAGTTCAAATTTATGATTTTGAAACGATGCTCTGATACCACTTGTTGAGTCTTGTAATTAGGTTGTTAAACCTAAGTTAATGTCCCAAGGCTACCAAGAGGGGGGGTGAATTGATACTTTTAAAAAAATTTAAGCCCCCTTTTGAAAATTAAGTTGAACCGAAATAAAAATTTCTTTTAAGTTTTTCTAGAAAAATATTTTTCAGCCACAGATTTTTAAAACTAAAATTCAAAGTGTGGAAACGTAAAAACAGTAAAGTAAATGACACCGGATTTATAGTGGTTCGGCCTAAAACCAAACCTACATCCACTCCCCAGAGGAACCCTCTG
>NW_021590414.1:0-238 GCF_001605985.2 Dendrobium catenatum
ACTATTTCTCGCTCTTCCACAGAAGCAGAGTATCGGGTACTCACTGCGGCTGCAACTGAAATTGTTTGGTTACGTCGTCTATTGCAAGATTTTAACATTCCATGTAACCTTCCTACTCTACTATATTGTGATAATGTTTCCGCTATATCTCTTGCAAATAATCCTGTCTTTCATGCCCGGACGAAGCATATTGAGATAGATCAACATTATATTCGAGAGTGTATCAAGTCAAAGATCA
>NW_021590415.1:0-482 GCF_001605985.2 Dendrobium catenatum
CATCTTTATTAGTCTACATTACGATCTATATCGTATAATACGATTGTCCATATTTATTAAACCTTGATTTGATTGATTGATCACTGGGATAAATTTAAGTAATATTTCAAATATTTTATAGTACGAATCGGATTGTACAATACGACCAGTTAACAATTGATTTTAAAAATACTTAAATCATCTAGGAGCTAGGCTTTCCTAATGAAAATGAATAATATTGTATGATTAGGATTGTACAGTACGATCGGTTCATAAGCATTAATTATAAATTAGTTGTTAAACTAATGTTTTATATAATTGATCATATAGTATGATTATAAACATATGGTATGGTTAGTTCAAAAAATTTCAGCTCACGTTTCTCACTCCCTTTTTTGTGTGTGTACATGTTGCCAATTTAGTATACACCCTTATATAGCTAGGCTCAAGAAATATGAAAAAAAAAAAAAAATTAAAAGTACAGGCTCTTTCAAATAACATCT
>NW_021590416.1:0-348 GCF_001605985.2 Dendrobium catenatum
TTTTGAGGCTCTACCCTTTTCTTTAAATTTGTAGTTTCTACTTCTTGGGTAATCTCTCCTACTTCATCTTCTTCCTCAACTCTAGACTTCTTAATATCAGATTTATCAAACATTATATGAGTAGTCTCCTCCACCACCAATGTCCTCTTTTTAAACACTCTAAAGGATTTCCCCACTCTTGAATAACCTAAGAACACTCCATCATATTTTGGGTCAAACTTCCCTAAGAGTGAAAATCTTACAGCCAAAGATATGGAAGTGAGAGAGGTTGGGTGTCCTATCCTTAATGATCTCATAGGGTGTCTTATTCAATTTGGATCTAACATTCATTCTATTCAACACATAACA
>NW_021590417.1:0-209 GCF_001605985.2 Dendrobium catenatum
TTAGGAAAGTGAATAAGTCTCAATCTAATTTGAATTTTAATTAGATTGGATATGATAATTCCTTTCCTAATTTACATAGCTTATTTTGATTTTGAATTTCAAAATTCAAATCCCCCCTCTTTGCCCCACCATTAATGAGGGTTAATAGCCTCATTACACCTTCCCAAAATATTATCCCTTGAGTTAGGAAAGAGAAGTCCCCAATTTTG
>NW_021590418.1:0-203 GCF_001605985.2 Dendrobium catenatum
CCTATGGTTTATATGTTATTGTCAACGTGGGATAACGCATCTGAAAGTTTTGTTATTAATAGCCGGAGTCTAACTTTCACTTCTGAAGAAATAGCGTTGATTATTGGCTTACCGAACAGAGGTAATAAATTTGAACCTGTGACTGGTACAATTGCTGGTAAAACAACAAATGACATAAGGCATGACATTCTGAAACTGGAAGC
>NW_021590419.1:0-252 GCF_001605985.2 Dendrobium catenatum
ATAATGAAATGCAGTAAAAAAAGAGAGAAAAAGTTCCCCTAATCAATATGTACAATGATACTTTAAAGCTCTCAAACTCTCCCAAATACTCTCCGAAACAAAAGTTCTCAAACTCTCAATGTTGTACATACTGCTCTCTAAACCCCTCAAATTATAACTCACAACAACTCTTAAGACTCCCCAAAATACGAACTGAAACTCTCTAACATAAACATAATATCCAGCAAGTCCTCCAAAGTCTCTTCTATATAA
>NW_021590420.1:0-395 GCF_001605985.2 Dendrobium catenatum
GGGCTTCTCCGCCTAGCTGTGGGGGCTAAAGGAGAGATGCTTGTTTTAGTACAATACTTGGAGGGTGCCTCCAAGGAGTGGACGTAGGTCAAGGTTTGACCGAACCACTCTAAATCCTGTGTGTTCTTTTCTTATTATTGCTTCCGCATTATTTAATTTCCGTACTTTGATTTCTGTGGTGATTTTGGTTTGTGTTTTATCTTTAGTTTTAAACTTATCTAATTCACCACTCTCTTGGTTAGCTTGGGCCGATTCTATAGGGTTTAACATCCTTAATGAACTTTCAAGTGATTTCAGAGTACTTTCTAGTGCCATTTGAGCACTTACAAGTGGTATCAGAGCTTCATTCAAAAAATTTAGTTTTTAAAAGCTTTTGATTTTTTGATCCATGGCTA
>NW_021590421.1:0-360 GCF_001605985.2 Dendrobium catenatum
CAGGTATCGACTTCCGCCGATCCACTACATCACTAATTAAAGTCTAACACATTATCCCTTGTTATATAAATATTTACAAATGACGTGAAGATTTGTTCATTCAAAAAAAAAAAGTTTTATTTGCTTAGTTAAATCACTTATGTTTTTATTAATTTGCTAATTACAGAATATAGTAATATTCAACTGTTTATTTATTTATTTATTTTTAAAATTTGAGTCATTAAGATAAATTCATACACATATCACATACATAAACTTCAATTCTAAGATTTTTTTATTAATAGAAAAAGACCCCAACCAACACATAAAGATAAGCTATCTATGCTCAACCACCGTCTACACGTTTTACTTAATTTCAAC
>NW_021590422.1:0-496 GCF_001605985.2 Dendrobium catenatum
GATTAGAGAGGCGTCGAGAAGAAATCATGATATATTTAGGAGAGATTTTATTTGATATCTGCAAGAGATAAATCTTCTGAATCAAAGTTAAGACACTTTTGTTATTTGTTTGTCAAAGCAAGAAGTTGGACTATAGACTAAATAATGAAGACCAACATATGAAAATAATGAAGACCAACATATGGACCAGTATAAATTATAAATATCAGGTGAACGTATTTTATTAATCGAATCGAAAAATTTAATTACATTCATTTCTTCAGAAATGAGGTAAAAAGTGTATTCTGACGCGTTAAAACGCTTTTCATTACGTACATTATGTGCACTATGATAAGTGAAGATGTTTAAAAAAATATGACATTATGTTAATTGACCCTCCTCTATCTTTAATTTAGGATAGCATGTCACGCTTGCTATTATTTTTTGGTGGAGAGCTGCGTATCGGGGATGAGTTCACAACCACATATATTGGTGGGCAAAATCGGCCAATCATTGT
>NW_021590423.1:0-267 GCF_001605985.2 Dendrobium catenatum
TTTCATTGATTGATCGCTGAGCATTGATACTACTGAACATAGATATTGATATGGATGGATATAGATATTGTATTGATTCATTGATGCTATGGACATGGATACTATAGTTTCATTGATATTATTGCTTATAGATTCATTGATACTATTGCTTCTGCACCATATTAACCTGCTGCATTTGATTCATTGCTAGTATAGACTGAGCTTTATTGTATTGCTTTTCTAATCGATTTAATTGACTAGATAATATTGATTTGATCGAATGCTTCG
>NW_021590424.1:0-257 GCF_001605985.2 Dendrobium catenatum
AATTACTTATTAAGAAAATAAATTTAGATTCATTTTATGGCCAAACAAATATAAAAAATCAATTTTCTCGATATATTTTACAACCAATCAAATAACTTTAAGCATTCCATATACATATATTTAATTTGCATATTGTCAAAATACACAAAAATGATGCCTAAATACTTTTTAATCAGTCAGCCCGTTAGAATGTTTCGAGCCCGAATTTCTTTACAGCCTCGACATCTGCACTATATCTCATGCATGCATGAGTACGT
>NW_021590425.1:0-991 GCF_001605985.2 Dendrobium catenatum
ATGGCTGTCAACAAGGATCCTTCTGTCAGGTTGGGTCCTACCTCCTCTAACTAAGTAGACTAGGGACCACGATGATCCAGGATGACGAAACCATGGGATCTTGATCGAGTCCATCATCCATTCCCCCACCATCCGCTTTAAGTGCAAGATGGTGCAATTTCTAATTTTAAATATTAAATCTCAAATCCAAAACCAATGCTGCTACTATATGCCAGATAACACGTATATCTTTATATATCTGATTGACGACTAGCCTTAATCAAAAGTTTTCTATCATGATCGAGAGGGGTAATTAATTATAGGGGCTTGCGCCTATAGAAAACCAGAACTCAGATCATACAGTCCTCATAAAATAAGGGAGAAATTTTTGGGTAGTGTCTTATCTACAAACCCATCTGTCTTCTAAAATTTACCTCAAAACTTATAAGTTAAAACCCCCTCACCGAAGAAAACGAAAAGCGGGCGGAGGCCGGGGCCGAATTTTTGGAGCTCACCAACAAGAGTACGGTGTAGCTATTTGACTATATGGGGTAAAACCATCGACGCATAATCCTAATCTTAAGTTGCAGGATTCAACAGCAAATAAAGTATGCACTCGATCAAAATATTTCCACACTTCAGCATCTGATGGATGAGAAAGAACACCACTTTTTGCTGAACTCGTTGATGCATAGAGTCGCTGAAGTCTTGGAATGATTGATAAATAAAATAAATGGGAATATGGAACATCTTTCTTTTGATGACGTTGTTTTCTCGAGTTTGACTTAAATCGAGGAGCATTGCAGGTGCGATAATAAACTTCTGTTGCATCATTCTTATAGTATAACATACATTCATTAATACAACCATCACTTTTTGTAGCAGTGAGACCCAACTTGGATATTAATTTCTTCATTTGGTATAAGTTTGAGGGGATTAAATTGTCTGTTAGATTAATTTTCTTGAGAAGACCATTAAAGTTATTGAAACAATCATGGGGAATATTATACTC
>NW_021590426.1:0-249 GCF_001605985.2 Dendrobium catenatum
TAGATACTTTCTCTCGCTTGTTAAGACAATCTCAAGGAACTAGAGGACTCTTGGTTAAGAAAATCTTATTAATTCTAATTTAAATTGTTCAAAATTCTAAAAATTAATTGTCTGATTACAGAAAAAGAGAAACTTGTTACTGTTATTTATGGGATAGATTTTATTATGTTTTTTTATTGAGGTTATGGTAAAAAAATACTGATAGGTTTGTCGTGATAGAGTTTACTGAAAATAATTTAAATTTCTTGC
>NW_021590427.1:0-957 GCF_001605985.2 Dendrobium catenatum
TAAAATAATTATAATTAAAATTAATTTTAATTAAAAAAAAAACTAAATAACTCCTCTCCTTCTACCTCTCTGTTCGGCGAAGTTACGGGATTTGGCCGGATTCAGGCTAAATCCAGCCAACGGTTTCGGTGCGTGCGTTAAATCTCTGCGATGGTTAAATCCCGGATTAAGGATTTACGGCTTAAATCCCGTATTTACTAAATCCCTTGTTCGACAGATTTACGGGATTTTGGCCGAAGAAGCGCGCGAGTAGGGAGAAAGTTACCTTCACTGCAAGCGAGCTCCCTGTTGCTTTTCCGATCAAAATGTCGGAGCTCTCGATCCGACAGAGAAGGGAATGTCGGTGGAAGGAGCGTAGTCGAACAGCTACCAGGGGCCGAAGAAGCGCGCTGGAAGAGAGAAAGTTGCCTCTGCAGCCGGCGAAGCTCCTTTTGCTTCCGATCAAACTTCCGAACAAAATGACGTAACTTCCGATCGGTCAAGAAGGAACGTCGTCGATGGTAGTGAAGTTGAACAACACCGGAGGAGGCGAAGAAGCGGAAGGGAGAAAGCTATCGTCACAGCGAGCTGGCTCCGGTCGTGGCCTCCGATCAAAGTGCGTTGCTTCCGATCCAACTTGGGAGGGAACGTCGTCGCTGGGGCAAGGTCGAGCGAGAGAGGGAGAGAGCGGGATAGGGAAATCGAGATGAAAAAACTGAGAGCCTCGTCTCCTCCGATATTTTAAAACGCGAGGCAAAGTGTCGGGGCAGACAATGCATTCAAGGCGAACGTGGGATTGGCGGCATTGATCGTGCAGAGAGCGTCCGAACTCGTGCGTATAACGGGATTTCGGGGATCTGTTGTGGCAAGCGACGTGCATAGGTCCAGCATTAGGTATGCGATTTTTTTTTTTTGGTTTCGGCTGCCGTATACAGGTCAACAAGTCTAAAGGTTTTCGCTTGAGTTGATCTAAAACGG
>NW_021590428.1:0-477 GCF_001605985.2 Dendrobium catenatum
TATGAACACAATAGAAAGGAATAGGATTTCCTAACCTAATTACTAAACTTCTTTTGAAGATGTTGTGCAAGAACGACGGCATCTAACTGCAATAGAAAAATAATAGCTATCATAAAAAAAGGAATTCATTCATTGAGCATTAGTAATACAAGAAAAACATAGGCTACTCTTTGGCATTTATGCGGTTTACAGCTTATGTGATTTTAATATTAGACTGTACCTCTTCATTTCTATTGGCTTTTGCTTTAACATAGTCCAGCTCAAGAGTAAGCAATGCCAGAGAAAAACTAGCCGGTGGAAAAAATCTGAAAGAGATCTCAAAATGTGAAATACGAACACAGAGGTAAAGTAAATGCTACAGAAAAACAACCAAATGAAGATATGATGAAAAGATAAAAAAAGCCTCACGTGATAATAGATATTTGATCTCCAGCAGATACTTTCGTGTGTCGTCCGTGGACAGAATTCAAAGCAATT
>NW_021590429.1:0-261 GCF_001605985.2 Dendrobium catenatum
TATATTATTTAACAATGCTTATTTAATAAAAGACCAAAATCCAAATTATCTCATATTTATCAAGACCTTGTCAATCTATCATTTAGGGGTGTCAAAATTTGACCAGACCAAAACCCGGCCAGAACTCTACCAAAAAAATTCTAGGTTCGGGTCAACCAGTTTGCCATATAGATCGAGTTCATGTTCAGAATTCCGACCCATTTATAAATCATGTTGGGATTCGAGTTGACCTGGAAGCCTGATTGCCACAGTGTCAAGCTC
>NW_021590430.1:0-782 GCF_001605985.2 Dendrobium catenatum
AGATATGAAATTAACCAAGAGTATTATGCATAATAGAGTTCTGAAAAACATTAGGATTATATAGAAGGAGTGATCAAAACCCAAACCAAAAATGTGAAGATAATCCAACATCTGGCAATTACCTGAAAGCTCACAGTGAAGGCAAACCACATTGCTTCCAAAGAAATGCTTAAACAAATAAAAGAGACACATCAGCAATAATAATCAGGAATAGTAAGATCTGAGCCAGATAGTCACCATTCAGAACGATTTTACCAGTAATAGTTATTAGCTCCTCTAAACAACCCATCAGCTCAACACGACCCATTATTGAACTTCTAAAAGCTAGAAAATTTGCATGGCCGAGTGATTCAGCTCAACTCAGTTTTGATCAACTCATAAAACATATTTCTTATGCTCATTTTAGATATGCTGATTTCAACCAACTCTTTGAGGCTGAATGTGATGCATCCTGTAATGCCCCGGAATTACATTGGAAAGAATTATCTAATTTATCTTCTTTATAAATCAATTTTCAGTTTAAAATTCATATAAATCCTTTTGGGGTTTAAAAAAAATTATAAAATATCCATAAAATAGTCCATTTTATGTAAAAACTTTTGGTGAAATCGATTTAACAAATGAACACATGACATTCCCAAAATTCTCAATTTTCCTGATATATGTAAATTTCTTAAGGATTTTCATCAGTGCCAAAAAATTATGAAAACATTAGTGTAATTAAAATACTTATTGTGTCTTGGAATATTCGCGACGGTAGAGAAATATATAGTTTAACGTCT
>NW_021590431.1:0-233 GCF_001605985.2 Dendrobium catenatum
CTAGTGATTGAATAACCTTCTGCAAAATTATGATTAGCCATGGATCAAAATTCAAAAGCTTTTTAAAACTCATTTTTATGAAACTTGCTCTGATACCACTTGAAAGTTCGTCAGGGATGTTAGGCCCTATAGAACTGGCCCAAGGCTAAATAAAAGAGAGAGGTGAATTGGAAAAACTTTAAGCAAAGTACAAACCAAATCACCATAAATAAAGTGCGGAAGAAAAATAAATG
>NW_021590432.1:0-288 GCF_001605985.2 Dendrobium catenatum
GCACAACGAATCACTGTGGGCACAAGTACAAATATCTCCTACGACGATCCCTACGATTGCCTATTGATTGAGATGGCGATACGGGAGATCAATGATGGAGAATCCGCCTTCCTACCAACAAATAAGTACAATCAAAGCCCACCCGAGATTGGTGAAAGGGTGGATATGATGCAAGAAACAAGGATCTCCTACGAACATTCCTAGAAACTCGTAGCAAATACGACGGATCCTTACAAACAAATATGAGCTACTTGTGGATAACAACAGTGGGCATATCGTAAGCACATC
>NW_021590433.1:0-349 GCF_001605985.2 Dendrobium catenatum
AAACTTATTTTTTTCCCAAATCTGATTTTTTTCATTATAATTTAGGATTGTTTTTATTGAATCACATATTTATTTAAGATACCTATGCACATTTATGTTAATAAAATTTATGTCGCGATGTCCTAATTTAGAAAAAATGTTAAAATAGACCCAAAAATTTTTTATAACGGTTGAAATGCGTGCAATCTATTATTAAATTTTTTAAAATTCATCGTGGAAAAAAATGATTAAAATTTCATATCTAATTTTTTACCCATTCATATTTAGCCTCAAATATCTTAATATTAATTGAGATTAAGGTTTCATTTGGGGCAGCTGTTTTGCTACTTTCTAAAGCAGCTTTTGATAT
>NW_021590434.1:0-335 GCF_001605985.2 Dendrobium catenatum
GCGTCATTACCGGCGCACCGTCCGCCGGTAATTACCGGCGCACCGTCCGCCGGTAATTACCGGCGTCTACTTTGCGTCACAAGCGAGTTCGTGGGGTTTCTACATATAGTTTGCGGCGTTTTATACGCCGGTAATGGCCGGCGCATAATCCGACGATAATTACCAGCGCATATGGCGCTGGAATTAGGACGTTTCTCGACGTCGAAAACGATACGTTTTTTCGCCGGTAGTTCGTCGGAAAGTGCGCCGGAGATATTTCCGACGCAAAATTCGCGTCGGAAATAATTTATCGACGCGGCCAAAACCGGCGTATGAATTTCCGCCGAAACGTGCGT
>NW_021590435.1:0-333 GCF_001605985.2 Dendrobium catenatum
TTGAGGTGGGAAGTGGGTCTGGGTCTGGTGGACCCAGTGCAAGTGGAAATTGGGTCCAATTTGATCTGAGTTGGAATATGGCTCGGGTCCATGTATTTTTGGCTACTTTGGGTTAGCCTAAAACCTGACCCAGGTTATCCCAAAGCATGGGCTGGCTGGAGGAGGTGTGTTGGACCTAGGGCCACCTATGGGAGGTGTTGATTAAGTCGAATAGGGCTTAGGTAAAGAATTGGCTCAACCCAAGTGATCTTGGGCACTTTGGGTTAGCTTAACTCTTGACCCAAGTTAGCCCAAGATTTGGGCTGGTCAAGGAAGGTGCATTGGGTCAATGGG
>NW_021590436.1:0-287 GCF_001605985.2 Dendrobium catenatum
ACAACTTTTCCTTCGGCCTCAACCCAGATTTCTGAATAGCCCAGCTCGGATCATCCTCCTCTTGAAATTTGATGTTATAAACTAAAGCAGAAACAGTAGAACCAATAGGACACTTAGTTAACTCCAAAGTATCCTCACCCAAATTATTGCAGATTTTTATCTCCAGAATTCTCTCAACAAGACTCTCACCAAACCAGAGTCTTAGCTTTTGATCATTCCAACCACCGTCCAACGTCAGGAGTTCTGAAACCGAGTGGTCCTCAATAGCAGCTATGTCACAGAAAGTT
>NW_021590437.1:0-238 GCF_001605985.2 Dendrobium catenatum
ATCATCACTTATCAACATCTTTATCCCAATTTGTATACTGGAGATTATCATTCAAAAGTTTCATATAAAAGTTCTTTATGTCCAAAGTCTTGTTTAAGTCCTCCGTAGTCCAACTCAAATTTTGTTTTGAGCTCAAATGTCCAAGTCATGTCTTTATTCATTCCAAGTTCTAGTTTTGATTTGAGTTCCTTATAGTCCAAAGCTGATCCAAGGTTAAGTTTTTTATCTCCTTTACTTG
>NW_021590438.1:0-1411 GCF_001605985.2 Dendrobium catenatum
TGAAGAGCTAGCTTGCCTCTTTCAGCAATTGGGTAAGAGAAAAAGTCCCAAAGTGTTGTTGAATTATAGCAAATACAACACTATAGGGCTCAAATTTGTCCAACCCATCTATACCGAAGTCACAATTTATAATACATTGAATGCCAAAAAAATTGATGGAAAAGAAAAGACATTTTTTATCATAGTCATACATCAAATAACCAAGACATATAAATAAAATAAAATCTCAAAAAATTCTAAGAATGCCACCAGAACACCATGGAAGAGCTTAGAGAAATCAATTTGGGGATCAAAGAAGACTCTCTCACAACCTTTGTAAGTGTTTTCTTCTTAATTTTCCTAGAACTATACTGTAATTCGAAGCTTATCCTCTTATTTGGCAATTCACATCTAATTACTAAACCAAAGGTATTACCTACCAAAAGAGTGATGACTTGTATTGTCACACTCAATATTAATTGATCACTTTGTGATCAAAATTTTCATCTAATCAACCTCCATATGATGCAGAACATAAATGCAAAAATGATTTGATTAATAAATTTGCACGTTTAAATTTTAGAGAATAATAATAAGCAAAACTTATATTGATTTAAACGATAAGATAAAACAATAAGGTGATAAAATAAGCTTAGGTCAAATCACATGCGTAGAGGTTAAGATCTTAAAATAGTCAATTACTCTAACGTTGCATACTTTGAGGGGTTTCAACAAAAATCCCTATGCTAACAATAAGACTAGTCACTATGCAAGGATCCCTCACTCAACTCTTTAGATCACTAAGCTTTAGCGGAGGAGATTTAGCATGATTTCCATGAATCAAAATATAATTGTTAAAAACAGGAATTTGATAGGGAAAAGCTTGCTTTATTATACAAAATACTCCCTATTTATAGATCTATACAAGGTCTAATGAAGAAACAAAATATCTATAGAATAATTGCTGAAATAAATTCCTTCCTCCAAATGTCTAGTTATGGAAGATATTCAACATGATCCAGACGGGCTTCCCATGGATCACTGTTCATAGTCGTGGGATCGGTTTCGGAACAGAAGGCTGAGATTTAACACTCCCCCTCAAGCTGGAGAATATAGATCTGTCATTCCCATCTTGACAGTCATTCTGAGGAAGGAAGAATTGTCCAATCCTTTGATAAGGATGTCTGCAAGTTGATCTTTTAATGATACATGATCGACACTTACTAGACCACTGTCTAGTTTTTCTTTAATAAAATATTTGTCCACTTCTATGTGCTTTGGCCCTATCATGCTGGACTGGATTGTGGGCTATGCTGATTTATTATCACAATGCAGCCTCATGGGCTCATCCCACTTGACCTTTAAGTCTTATAGGATTATTTTGATCCATAGTATCTCACATATTCCCAAGGCCATAGCTCGATATTCTGCT
>NW_021590439.1:0-203 GCF_001605985.2 Dendrobium catenatum
TGAAAGCATCTAAAATCATAAATATAATATTTTACTATATTCATTCTCTCAAAATTATATATTATAGTTAAGAGATTAGTAAAATTAATAATTTATCTATAGCTCATAACTATAAAAGAATAAAAGAAAATACAAAGGAAAATCAAAGAAAAACTTGAGGATTTCTAATAACCTCACTCCACCTAGCCTAATCCCTTACCTGA
>NW_021590440.1:0-280 GCF_001605985.2 Dendrobium catenatum
TGGGAACAATCCTGGCCGATTGAAATTTGGCTTGCTCAATCAGGCCGATCTCACGATCGTCCTGGCCGATCAGATCGTATCAATCATCCTTAATTACTCCCTTGATTTCCTGATCAATTAAGGCATAATTTGGTAATTTGGTCCAGGCCGATCCGGGAATCGTCCTGGTCGATAATTTAAAATACAGTATGCCTAAACTTTCTAAGACGGCTATCTCTTTCTATTTTAAGCTTATCGTCCTGGCCAATACACGTATCGTCCAGGCCGATAGGTTAATGTC
>NW_021590441.1:0-303 GCF_001605985.2 Dendrobium catenatum
TTCCAAACCCAAGATTAATTCTAGATCCCAGGATCTACTCTAGATCTTAAGGTCCTTTCCTAGAACCAGACCTTAGGATCCATTTTAGAGCCTAGGATTCCCTTAGACCCTAGATCTTAGAACCCCTCTAGATCTTAGGATCAATCTAGACTCAAATCAATCCCTACCTTTGATCAACTTCAACTTCAAATCAATCCCTACCTTTGATCAACTCCAACTTCAATTTAATTCCTACCCTCGATTAATTTGAATCTGAAGCTTCATTAAACTCAAACCCATACCTTGGGTCAACTTGGTTGACCA
>NW_021590442.1:0-276 GCF_001605985.2 Dendrobium catenatum
AGAGAGTTGAAGGCAAACTCGAATTATGGAGGTCAACCTTAGAGTCTAAAGGTTTTCATTTGAGTAAATTTAAAACTGAATAAATGAAGTGTAATTTTAGTAGTAATAGATCTAGTGGGGGTTTGTGACTTTGAGCGATCAAGTCATTAACAAGTATACTCGTTTTAGATATCTTAGGTCTATTATTCAGAGTGATGGTGAAATAAATGGGGACATTATTAGTAGAGTTCAAGTTGGATGGTTGATTGGATGGTTGAAGTGGAGGAATGCTTAGGG
>NW_021590443.1:0-296 GCF_001605985.2 Dendrobium catenatum
GCGAAGCAGCATTTCTTCAAGTTTGCCTTCAACTGATGCTCCTGCAGAACCTCTAGCACCGTTCTTAAATGTTCCCAATGTTCGACCTCTGTCCTGCTGTATATCAGGATGTCGTCAAAGAATACTAACACAAACCGTCTGAGATAAGGTTTGAAAACCTTGTTCATCAGGGCCTGGAAAGTAGCAGGTGCATTGGTGAGGCCAAAGGGCATCACCAAGAACTCATAATGGCCTTCATGAGTTCTAAAAGCTGTTTTGGGAACATCTTCCTTCTTCATTCGAATCTGGTGGTAGCC
>NW_021590444.1:0-311 GCF_001605985.2 Dendrobium catenatum
GGTATCTAAAAATTCTCTTAACAGCAATCATGTGGGACTCCTTAGGGTCAGCTTGAAATCTAGCACAAAGGTAAACACTAAACATGATATTAGCACAGCTCACAGTCAAGTAAAGTAAAGATCCAATCATGCCTTTATACTTCTTCTAATCAACTAACTTACCACTTGGGTCCTTATCCAATGGAGCACTAGAAGTAATGGGAGTGTTAATTGGCTTGGCTTTGTCCATCTCATATTTCTTCAAAATGTCCTCTAGGTATTTTGTTTGATTTAAAAAAGTTCCATCCTCCAATTGTTTTATGCTAAACCCA
>NW_021590445.1:0-302 GCF_001605985.2 Dendrobium catenatum
CGTTTGATTGTGTTTAGGATGTTAGCTGGCAGCTCACTCCAGGCAAGTATAAGTCCAGGTTGTACACCCATCAGTGTGTCTCCTTTCATCTATGTTTTGAGTATGTCACTCCTCTTAGGATAGTAATTTGATCTTTGATCTTCTAAACTCAAAATTTTAATCATATCTTTATCCATTCAAAAAGGTCTAATCATCATTAAAGATAAATAGAAGAGACTCTCTGAAATAGAACTTAGGAATTCTTTTTGTGCACCAAATCAAGAAGTAGATAATCTAACATCCTTAATCGAGAGTTTTCCTAA
>NW_021590446.1:0-2222 GCF_001605985.2 Dendrobium catenatum
TATAATTAGTATTCTGTTTACCTTTTTTTTTGTATTTTGATTAAAATTTGCAATATCAATCTAAAATGCTAACTTGATGTTTTATATGTAGTTTCTTTATCTATATGATAAAGAAACTACATATAAAATATCAAGTTTTGTAGATCATCGTGCGCGAATATGTATATTTGTATTTAGATATGTAATTGATTTGTGACTTAGAATATGTATATGAATTTCTATTTGGATCGACGAAAGAATCCCTATGTCATGATTTGTGGTCTATTTGTTGTTTGCTCCAGGTGTAGGGTGTGGTTTATTTGTTATTTATTGCAGGTGTAGTACTGTAGGGTGAACGGCAAGGTTTCGGAATTTAAAAAAAAAAATTTCTGGGCATTAGTGGCGGTTATAACCGCCACTAGATCCCAGAAAACCGCCGCAAATTGGTTAATAGGTCGATTTCGCTAGCCTTTATCGCGGTTAAAACCGCCATAATTCTGTATATTTGCAGCGGTTAAGACCGCTGCAAAAAAAAGCTATAAATAAACGCTACCCCGCCGGTCTTCAAACCGCTGCGGAAGGCCGTTGCAGCGGATGGCAAAAACAGCGGTTATGCAGCGGTTCTCGGACCGCTGCATAACTAAATTGTAGCGGTTATAACCGCCGGGAAAAGTGAAATTTTATGCTGCGAAAACCCTATTTTTTGGTAGTGGCTCGATCTTGAACTCCGCTAATTAATCAAGCTGAAGCTGAAGCTGGTGGTGACTCAAGCTCGGCTCGATTCGTTTAAACCTCTAATCAACATTATATTTAATTTATAATTAAAGTTAGCTAAGTATCTAATTTATAGCCTAAAAATATAATTAGCTAGCAGCTTATGTAATGAACTACATTAATTATATATGCTAATAATTTTCTTAATATGCTCCGCATAGGTGCTAATATAAAAGGACGGGCTATTAACATGAAAAATCACCTATTAATTAAAATATTGATAACTTTATTAGCATCTTTTCATCACAAAAATATTTGGTTAGGCAGTGTTAACATTACTTTTATTTTGTAATGTGAAAGTTTTATTGAAAACAACTAAATTTTTAATATTAAAATTCAATTATTTTTATTTATGACAATAATATTCAAATTTTATTTAAAACAACTAAATTTAAAATAATAAATATTTTTATTTTCCTCAAAATTTTAATAAATTGATTGTAGTAAACACAAATATATGAGTTTTCTATATTTTCTTTAGTGTGGGGTTATATGTAAATGGTAGGAGCGTGAAATCATTAGTTTTTGACATCCAATTTAGATTGTATTACATGATAGATAGGGGTGTCAATTTCGGGTTACGGGTCGGGTTTGGGTCGAACCCGAAACTGACCCGGTACTATTCGGGTCAACCCGAACCCGATCAGTTTATGTAAACGGATCGGTTTTCCGGACCCGAACCAGACCCGCTTCGAGTCCGGGTCAACTCGACCTGACCTGAATGATCCGATTCAGACAAAAAAACTGCTAGTTTTCGGGTCCAAAAAATGGGTCAAACTCTGCTTTTTGGGTAAAGAACGGGTAAAAATTGGGTCAATCTCGAGTTCCCGAGTAAAAAATGGGTTTTCGGGTAAAAAACGGGTCATTTTCAGGTTGACAGGTCAACCCGAACCCGACCCGATTTTTGAAACGGGTCGAATTATTGAACCCGAACCCAACCCGTTTTGGGTTCGGGTCAACCCAAACCCGAAATTTTCGGGTCGGGTCCAATATTGACACCCATAATGATAGACAATTATTTAAAGCCTTTGTTTGGGACGACTTTCTTACTGTTTCTTAAAACATCTTTTTTGTATAAAATTAAAATTGTTGTGCTAAAAAGCTGCTTTAAAAATCAGTAAGAAAGCCAACCCAAAAAAAGCCTTAAGCCTAGTTGTAACTCACGGTTCAATCTTGGTTTTTTTGAGAACTTTGTTTGAACTACATTTGAATCTTATTCAAATCAAATTTGAAGCTAATTTGACAACAAATTTGAAACATCTCAAGTTTGGATCGACCAAGAAATTTGAATCATATTTGAATTGGGTTTGAACTTGAGTGGAATAAGATTCAGATTTGATTTAGGCTTCATTTGTGACGGCTTTCTTATTGCATTTTAAAACAGCCTTCTAGTATAAAAATTTTAATTTTTAAACTAGAATGCTGTTTTAAGAAACAATAAAAAAGCATTTCCAAACAAAGCCTTAGTC
>NW_021590447.1:0-1355 GCF_001605985.2 Dendrobium catenatum
CTTCTCCCCCTTCTTCTTCTTTCATCTGAAGCCTTCCCATGAGCCCTACATAGGTGGCATCCCCTGTCCAGGCCAGGGGCCCCTCCCTGCAAGAAGGAGGTTCCCCCCTTCTGCCCTTCTCCCCTTCTACCCTCTTTATATATGGGAGGGTTTCCCCTACTTTTGGACATGTGGCATCCCTTATTTGAATGCAGGGCCACTCCATATATAGAGGGCATGTCAGGTGATGACAAAGAGAGATTTACATCTGTAGTCGGTTGGCGATGAAGGTCGGAGAGATCGTTGTAAGGAGGGAGGTTGAAAGGACTATTGATGGGAAAAAATTCGGCATCGGGTAGAAATATGATGACAGGTATAAGTCTGATGACGGGTAGAAGTCTGATAGTAGGCAGAAGTCTGGCGACGGGAGGAAAGTCCGACGATAGGTAGAAATTTTGGCATCTGGTAGAAATTTGGTGTTAGATTGAAATCCAACAAAAGTCCAACGACGGGAAGAAATTCAACGTATGATAGAAGTACAATGTCAGGTATAAATCCGACAAGATTCTGACGGCAAGTAGAAGTTTGGCGTCAGGTAGAAATTTAGCATCGTGTAAAAATTCAATAAGAGTCTGGTGGCAGGCAAAAACTCAACGTTCGATAGAAGTACGACATCGGGTAGAAATCTGATAAGAGTCCAACGGCGGGTAAAATTCTAGCTAGGGGTTGAAATTCAGCATCAAGTAAAAATTCAATGAGAGTCCGGCGGTGGGAAGAAGTCCATTAACAAGTGGAATTTTGGCATCAGGTAGAAGTACGACATCGATTAGAAGACTGATGATAGTATGATGATGGACATAAGTCTAGCAACGGATAGAAATTCAACTTCAGGTAAAATCCCAACGAATGTTTGTCGATAGGCAGGAGTCCAACGAAAGTCCATCGATGAGAAGAAGTCTGATGATGAGTGCAATTTTGGAATCGGGTAGAAATACGGTGTTAGGTAGAAGATCGACGACAGTTCGACAACAAACAAAAGTTCATCGACGGTAAAAATTTAACATCGGGTAGAAGCCTGACAAAATTTTTTTAATATGTAAAAGTCCAATGAAAGTCCTTCGATGGGCAGAAGTTTGATAATGAGAGGAATTTTCGCATTAGATATAAGTATTGCATCAGGTAGAAGACCGATGATATGAAAGTTCGTCCGATCTTTGATTCCTGAAAAGTTAAAAGTAACAGATAGTCCAAGAGAATCAATAGTGTTTGTTAATCATTAAAACATGAGTCATAAAAATAGATTTTCAACAATCTCCCCCTTTTTGATGATGGCAAACAAAAGTAGGAAAATCTCAGTAAAAACAGCAGTTCATTAA
>NW_021590448.1:0-2098 GCF_001605985.2 Dendrobium catenatum
AACAGCTGATCTTTTATAACAGCAACTCCCATGTAGTCAAAACCTTGGTTTTGTTAGCTTAAGTTGTGATCCACTTACAACCAGATCAGTAAGAGTGGTTAACGCACCTGTACAGGATGGTGGGCTCGATAGCCGGGAATATTTGGGAATCTAGATGGGATCCTTTCCTATTGAGAGAATTCTCCTGTATCCTATCCTCAATAACATTGTTAGTTCATGTGCGGAATCACACACCACGCATCATGATCTAAGGTAGACCCACAACAAAGATCTTTGGAAGTCTTGTGTTGGGAAGTCATCATATGCGAAACGAAATATTTCAAATTACAAGGTAGTCCCCGCGAACTCTTTTATGTTTTCTTTTCTTCTTATCATGTTCTTCCTGACGCAACACGTTAGCTAGATCATGACAAAGGTAGGTAACAGGCCATATTGAAGACAGCTGTCCGAGAGGCATAGCTCCTTTGGCTGGCCATGGCGCACAAAACAGAAGAGCTCAGTGACGAATCTTCTATACTTGATTGAAACCAACGTGCGATAATCTACAACATAGGCAATAGCTCAAAGGTTACTTTCATAATGCTGCAAATACAATCAAGACGCTCACGTACATCCGGTAATCCAGCTATTATCACAATCTCGGAGGGCTGCAGCTCATTCAGAAATATCATAGATGCTTAGGTCAATCTGATGTAGCGTGAGATTACGAGAGTGATACGACCCGGATATTTGTCAGTGGCCAAAATAGGCATGGCTACAATGAATTTTGCACACCTGATATTTATTGTTAATTCGGCGATATTGCATCAATGGATTCTATTTTCCTGATTCTGGAGATTGCGATCAACCATACTATATGATAATTCTGACTGTGAGTTTAATATAGAATAATTGTATTTTATAAACCAAAAACATCATCCTCTAACACTTGGCATCAGCAGCGACAGAGCAATGAGATTATTGCACTCGTGAGATCAAGCCGAGATTTATAATGTAGAGATTTGGAATGAAATTTGAGATCGTCATAGGATAGCTCTTATCACTTGATTTACAATTCGGGGAGATTCATAGGTGCGAAGAAATGTCTGAATCACTAGAGGGCAAGTAATATTTACAGCGGCAGCTTTACTTTCCTGCAATGTTTATTGGATTGATCATGAATTGAGCGAGAATCGTAGCCGAGCAGAAACTGCTAGTGCACCTGAGTTCAAATGGATCCAAATAAGCTCTTCTGTAAGAGCTAAACTGTAACACTACCTCTCTAGCGCGCTACTTATTGAAACAGTCAGTATGAAGATATGGATGAATTTCGCGATAAAAAGGAAGAGAATTTAGAAGGAAATGCTACTATTTCATGGATGAACTTAGCCCAAAATCCATGTAAGAGATGATAAGAACGGGCTATAATTTTTAACAAATTTGCGAAAGGCATAAACTCTCCGCCGTAGACAAATGGTGAGGGGGTAAACGTTCTATACTCGATGCTGATTGCACACGGCCGAGTGTACTCAAGCTGGCAAATACTCGAATCCATGAATGACCGGCTGAAAAGATCTATGGATATAGGAGTCCATTTGACGCAGTCAATCAAGGGAGCCCCGAAAGATATCGGGGTAGAAGTGGTGTTTAGTCAGTCTCTAATCTGTATTTGTCTCAGGGTGGATTTAGACATGATCTCAAGAGCAACTATCGACATTATTGATTCATTGTTATTATAGAATTCATTTATTCATAGACACTATTGATACTACTGAACTGATATTGATACCGATACTACAGACCTATTGATACATCGATTCCTTACATTGATTCATAGTACCGATCCTTGATTGATCGATTGATTGATTGATTGGGTTAATGGTTTATTGAATTATCGTATTGTTTGATTTCACTTGTATTAGCCGATTGTATTGATTTGATTTCTATTGACCTGATGATTTCATTGTATAGATTTGTTTTCAATTGCTAGGTTGATTTATTGAGTTGATTCGATCGTTCTATAGATTTCCCTGCTGAGAGATATAATTGATGACTGGAAAGTGCTCTATTGATTGAGATGATTTTTCCTATTGTAGCATCGTACGTCGTCATTATTGAA
>NW_021590449.1:0-212 GCF_001605985.2 Dendrobium catenatum
TTTCATATGAGATTGATATTATACTCTATCATTATATTACTTTATTCAGTGCGTATATTTGTGCATATTAAGTGAAATTTTTATATTTTTTATCAACAAAAACATAAGCATTGTTAGGGATTGATAGAGTGCAAAATCATTTCACAATTTAATAGGTTACTCTACAGCCCCCATTATTTACAACCAACATTTATTGTTTATATGCAAATACC
>NW_021590450.1:0-232 GCF_001605985.2 Dendrobium catenatum
CATGGGATCGATACTCTAATATATTACTATATTACTTGATTTAGCATGTATATTTGCATATAGTAAGTGGGGAATTTAAAATTTTTTATATAGATTAACATAAACTTAAGCATTATTACAGATTGATAGAGCCCTAATTCATTTCAGAATTTTATATGTTCCTCCACCCTGAAAGTTTGATGGGGATGTTAGGCTCTATTGAACTAGTCCCAAAGCTAATTAATAAAGAGGT
>NW_021590451.1:0-258 GCF_001605985.2 Dendrobium catenatum
CATAACATGTAAATACTTGCACATGATGTGTAAAAATTATGTATATAGTGTGTATAAACTTATACATGGTGTGTATAATCCTTATTCATATCGTGTATAAATTTGTATATTATATACATAAACTTGTTCATAGTTTTTATAATCCTTATACATAGCATGTATAAACTTGTACAAAGTATGTATAATGCTTGTACATAGCACATGTGTAATGTATAAATAAACTTGTATATAGTGTGTATATTATTTATATATAGTTTA
>NW_021590452.1:0-317 GCF_001605985.2 Dendrobium catenatum
TTGCTCGGTATTTGCTCGGTATTTCTTATTTTTTGGCATGATTTTAGCTCCGACCAGACGTAGCTCGGAGGACGTAATAATTGTTCCAACCTTAGGGCTTATTTGCTCTTATTTAAATTTTTTTAATTTTATGCTCCTACTACTGATTCTAATTGATCGCGTGCTCCTTAAAATTTGGCCTTTGAACTATTATAACAATGAGGCGGGTGGGAGGCGGTGGCGTGGCGTAGGGTGGCGGTTGTTTGGGGCGGTTTATAGGTCAGGTAAAATAAAAAATTTCCCGTTTGCTTTTAAGAGAGGCTCTTTCACGAATCGAC
>NW_021590453.1:0-529 GCF_001605985.2 Dendrobium catenatum
CAAGGTAATTTTCTAGAACTGTTGCAATTTTTGGCTGGACATAACAAAGATATTGGCTATATTTATGGGATATGTCATTCTTAAAAATCTATAGAAAGGTCCTAATCTCTACTTGAGAGAGGGGGAGGAGCTGAAAGCTAGAGCTTGAACTTTGGCTTAAGTTTAAGATAGCTTTGAGGCTCTAAGGATCTCGGAGCACCACCAGAGTTCAACCATTAGGCCATTGCCTGATCATCACCGTCGAACCTTCATCGAAAGCCATTATAGTCCTGGAACAGTATTGTTTGACTATGGTCTTCAGGTTATCAATACATGTTTACGATCCTTGAATCACCATTGCTTGACTACGATCATCGAAAAATCGCCGCCCTTTTATGATATTCCAGCCATCATTGCCTGACTACAATCCTTCTATCTCCGTCACCCATTTTTAATATAGTTTTATCTAGTAGAATTTTCATAATACATTACAAATTAAATATTTGTGTGCTTTGATTTTTTTCAATATGGATGTATGCTTGATTAACAT
>NW_021590454.1:0-405 GCF_001605985.2 Dendrobium catenatum
GTATGACCTAGTTAAAATTGATACTAATAAAATATTAATAAAAATAAATAAATAATATTATTCAGATATTTATGATGAAATAAGTATCATAGGATTCATATGCTGAAATAATATCTATTTGATTAGTTTGATGGAGTATTGACATGACTGGAGACAGCTCGTTCGATATGTTTTTATCTTTTACATATAAATAGGAATTAAGATAGAAAGTGATTTTAGGCCTAATCAATTCATACAACTTAACTTGGCTAGATTGAATGATATTACTATCAATGTTTAAAAAATTTGGCGAGACGGTCCGGTTTGATCCTTTCCTTTAATCGACTCGTGGGAAATGGGATCAGCTCGCCTCAAATCAACAGTCCAATCGTTAGACCAGATAACCAAAAACCGTTTAAAAAAACT
>NW_021590455.1:0-218 GCF_001605985.2 Dendrobium catenatum
GGTCATTTTGGGCTCATGGCCACTAGGGGCTGAGATGGGTCCAGAAAATTCCAATTTACCACTCAACATATCAATATTAAGGGTCTGGAAGTGACTAGAGGATTTGGTGAAGGCTCTAAGGTCAAAAACTTCACAGTGATAGGTCCAGTGGCATGGGCTGTAAATATTTGAAGGTTTTACTGCCTTTGGATTTTAATTAAGTTTCTGGGGTTAGAGAC
>NW_021590456.1:0-377 GCF_001605985.2 Dendrobium catenatum
GAGCCGCTAGAGATTTATGTGCGAGAATCAACAGATTTGATTCGATTCACAGGCATGGGTTTATGTTATAAAGTTCCGTTCTTATAGATTATACATTATTTAAAAAAGAGTAGTTTTTTTAAATGAACCGAAGGGGAGCATCACTGCCTGATTTTTAAATTGGAATTTGTTAAGTTATTTAACTTCCTCTTTGGTGACTTTAACTAAGTTAAAGTTTCTTTGTAACATTTTATGCGAGCAAATGTTGACTCATTATGTAGGCTAGGGGTGCAAATGAGTCGAATAGAGCTCGAGTCAAGCATAACACTAGCTCAACTCACGAGCAAAATCCCAAGCTCGAATTTGAGTCGAGCTCAGAAGGCGAGCTCAAGCTCAGC
>NW_021590457.1:0-226 GCF_001605985.2 Dendrobium catenatum
AGGATCGAAGGAATTCTTCTTCAACAAGTCCGCCAAAACACAAAGCAGAGGACCGAAGAAAGCTATCTTAAAGTTCATCAAAAGCCAATGGCTGAACTAAGAGGATTCTGTTATCAACAAGTTCGTTATACACAAAGCTCTGGACCGATGACTCTCTAATCATTAACCTAATGCAAGCCCCGAGGGCTAGGTTATCAACATGCACTCCTTCAACAAGCCCGCCAAA
>NW_021590458.1:0-430 GCF_001605985.2 Dendrobium catenatum
CCACTTCCTTAACTTCGAGTTCTGAAGGAGGTCGGAGGACAGTTTTCGAAGCTTCTGTATGCTGTGATGACCGTTCCGATCTCCTACCAGAGCTCATCGAGACTCTTCGAACTCTTCGGATGAAGACATTGAGGGCGGAGATGGCGACACTTGGCGGACGAGTTCGAAATGTGTTGGTGCTTACTAGGGAGAACGATGAGGAGTATGATGAAGGAGTAGGTGTTGTTTCTGATGAGGATGGAGGAGGATTAATCAGAGAAGCTCTAATGAGTGTGGTTAACCGGCCGGTGCCGGCTGTGGACAGATCAAAAAGGAGGCGCATTGTGGATAATACTGACATGTATGTCTAAGTTGCAACCAACTTACAGAAAGCTTCTGCTACTATTTTGTTTCTTCTTGTTTGTTTTTGGACTGAAATCATAGAAGGAAT
>NW_021590459.1:0-350 GCF_001605985.2 Dendrobium catenatum
TTGACATTCTTTCCAAGTTAGATCTTGGGGCATCACAAAATATGATTATCTGGAAGCCAACGATGATGACCCATATAAGAGAATTTCTTGCCTTTGTATAACCATAAAGATTCTGTATTTTGCGCACAACAAGGACAAGCAAATCTCCCTTTAGTGCTCCACCCAGACAACATGCTATATGCTGGGAAATCATTAATGGTCCATAGTAATGCAGCTCGCATGTTGAAAGTTTGCCCACTTGTTTCATCATAACATTGAACTCCATGCCATAACTCACATAACTCTTGAATCAAAGGTTGAAGGTAAATATCAACAGCATTTCCTGGACTTTTCTCCCCAGGTATTATAGT
>NW_021590460.1:0-360 GCF_001605985.2 Dendrobium catenatum
CCCCAATTCCATTGTCTCAGATCGGGACAAAGTATTCTTGAGCTCCTTCTGGAAGGAAATCTTCAAGATGCAGGGTACATTCTTGAAGCGTAGTACAGCATACCACCCCCAGACAAACGAACAGTCCGAGGTGGTGAACCGGAGCGTGGAGACTTACTTGAGATGCTTCGTTGGGGAGAGGCCTAAGTAGTGGGTCAAATGGCTGCCATGGGCCGAGTATTGGTACAACACTTGCTACCATACCGCATCTCAGTTCACACCTTTCAGGATTCTTTATGGGAGGGATCCACCAGCGTTGGTAAACTATCAGAAGGGGACATCCCCGGTATATCTTGTGGATCAATACTTGGAGGAGAGGGA
>NW_021590461.1:0-252 GCF_001605985.2 Dendrobium catenatum
TTTCAGGCTTCACTTCAACTCCGAGCTTTGCACAGGGGAGCAAGAAGTATTAAGAGTTAAAGCTCTTTGGCGAACATATTAAATTGCCTTTCTTTTTTAGCTTTCATCCATTTACATTCAAAATTTTCACATGATAAACAAGAGAATATCTTGTGATGCTTAAGTTTTTTTTTCTATTTTTGTTTGCACCTAGCGATTGCCATGTTTTATAAACTAAAAACTATTAAGCATGAAAGCTATTTAGAAAGACAA
>NW_021590462.1:0-310 GCF_001605985.2 Dendrobium catenatum
TAAATAGTAGACCTAATTATGAGTTGTTAGACAGGTGGCACACTCAATTTGGAGTTTTCTATCAAAAGTTATGATTTTTAGAAGTTTTGACCTGGTTTTGACCTAGAGTTGACCAAAATGTTGACTTTTTTTCTTTGACCAAATTTTGAGGGTTTGAAAATTTTGTAAAATACTAGATTTTAATTAGAGTCATTAGCCACTGAGTTTGATTGATTTGGAATTTTCTACAATTAGTAATTAATTTTGGAAGTTTGGGTATTTATTGGAATTATTAAATTATTTCAATTAAGAGTCATTTTAATAATTTGAA
>NW_021590463.1:0-313 GCF_001605985.2 Dendrobium catenatum
TTACAACCTCACGTCACACCAAGGATACTACTATCCTCCTTCAAACAATACAAGAAAGGAGGAATAAAATCAAAGTGAAGACTATCCCAAAAAAACGACCCATTTAACGCCACATTAGCGCAAATATCCGCTAACTAATTGCCATTTCTACCAGAGCAAGAAAAACAAACTTGCTAAAAATTCAGTAAAAAAGCTAACTCATCTTCAATAACTCTACTAACCTCCCAATTCTTAATAGACATCTGAAGAATTTTAATGATATTGAAGTTGTCTCCTTAACACTGCCGTTGCCAGGTCCCAAGTCCTGGATGAG
>NW_021590464.1:0-203 GCF_001605985.2 Dendrobium catenatum
CAGAAAAATCCGAAAAAATTCCAGAAAAAATCCAAAAAATTCCGAAAAAATTCTGAAAAATTCAGAAAAATTCAGAAAAATTCAAATTTTTTGAAACTTCTAGAAAACTCTAGAAACTTCCCCCTTTCTCTCCAAAAACCTATAAATAGGCCCCTGAGGCCTTTAGAAAATTGTCCTCTCCTTTTCTTCTCCTCTTCTTCTTC
>NW_021590465.1:0-278 GCF_001605985.2 Dendrobium catenatum
AGTCTGACCGTGTGGACCTGAAACGTTAGTATAAAAGAAAATCGTAGGAAAATAAGGAATATTTGCTATCATCAAAACTATAAACCATAGATCCGCAATAATCTCCCCCTTTTTGATGATGACAACCATTTCTCTTTGAATTTTCAAAAATCTCCTCCTCACTTGAATGCCGCTTTTAAAAAAATAGGGGAGCTGAAAATATTTTTTGTTGTTTTTAATTTTTTGAAAACAAGATGATAATAATACAAAAATTCAAAAATTGAACAATACGTTCTCCC
>NW_021590466.1:0-430 GCF_001605985.2 Dendrobium catenatum
ACATGTCATCCAAATTTATCTCTTGGATGTTCCAAACAATCTTCTGGATGAAGGTGTATGTTTGAACTAATCGTATAGGATGATATATAATTCATCCTAAATCATTAAAACAAACTTTGTGTTATAATCATATAACAAACTTTGTGTTATAATCATATAGGAAACCCAGATCGTCCTAGCTGGAAGGGATGATTTGAAGTAATTGTATAGGATGATCAATAGATTGTCCTGGACAATCTTCGATAGAAAGTTAAAAATTAGGATTATTTTGGAGCTTCTATTTAAACTTAATTAATTTTCCTTTGAAAAATCTTTTGTTATTATCTCAATCTGAGAGACCTTAAAGAAGGAGAAGGAGAGCTTGGGAGAGAGAGAGAGAGAGAGAGAGAGAATCTTGTCAGGGGGAGTTTATGAGGGGTTCACAATGGTT
>NW_021590467.1:0-206 GCF_001605985.2 Dendrobium catenatum
GGATCAAACTGCTTGTATCTTCTAATATATTTTACATCTACTAAACCATGCGTTGGATGAAACCTTATGCTTATAATTTGTATTGGATCATACCATTAATAGTTAAAAAAGCATACAAAATTCTCATATTTGCCTAGGTACTCCAGGTCAAGAACCTCATTCAGAATATCATAATAATCACACTCATCTTGTTCATGAGTGTTCCC
>NW_021590468.1:0-212 GCF_001605985.2 Dendrobium catenatum
AAGTGGACTAGGCCCCATGGTTCTTCCCCTTTTAAGGGTTTTCCATGTAAAAAATCTTGTGTTCTCAGTATGTGAGCTGGATATCCGTACAAAGCTAAGACGTACAATTAAAACTCTATCGCCGTGTATATTCTAGCCCGCAACAATAATAAATTATAAAAATAATAAAAAAATATAAGATAAATAATAAATAATCATTTGATATATATATA
>NW_021590469.1:0-390 GCF_001605985.2 Dendrobium catenatum
TGGGATATCAAGAGAAGATTTGGTGTGATGTTTTGACAATGGACGTAGGTCAAATTATCCTGGGTCGTCCTTGGTTATTTGACAATGACGTTCATATCTATGGGAGAACGAACACCTGCGTGTTTGAACATAACGGAAAGAAGATCAAGTTAATACCCTCTCAACCCAAATCTCCCATGACAGAAGCCAAGCCTACCCCAGCCAAACAAAGCAAAGGACTACACCTCTTGACTGCTAAGGAAGTAGAAAATGAGATCACCCAAGGAACGCCCATGTATGCCCTAGTAGCGAGAGAAGTGGATGAGGATCAAAAAGAGCAAATCCCCGAGAAAGTTAAGCCTCTTCTTGAGAGGTTTGCTGATGTTTTCCCAGATGATTTACCTAACCAAC
>NW_021590470.1:0-274 GCF_001605985.2 Dendrobium catenatum
CTAAGGTCAAGGATCAGATTCTGGTCAGTTTGAGGTACTATGGATAATTTTTTGACCTATTTATCATAGTCATCAAATAATATGATTGTGTGCTATGAAATGACATGATATGATTTTTGTACGATTTCTGTACGGATTTTTGTCTGAGATGTTTGATGTGGATTCTGAGAATTTGGATTGGGGGTTTGATGTCTTGCTGAGCTGTTGTAGCTCATCCTTATTTTCTGGGTGGTTTTTAGGTTCTGGGAGAGGGAAGAAAGTCTTGGAGTAGGAG
>NW_021590471.1:0-972 GCF_001605985.2 Dendrobium catenatum
CAAGTTGTTGTCCCAGGTTTTCCCAAGGAGGAAGACCTCTGTCCAAGCCTTTCCGGATCGCGTCGCTGTTGTCCAAGTGCTCCCGGATGGTGGATTTGTTGTTCGAAAAGTTCCAAAATCTCCCAAGTGCTGTTTGGGAGCTCCCAACAGCCTCCTTGTCGCTTTGAGGTCACCGACGTTGGGGAAGAAGATGGAAGAAACCCTCACCTTCGCCGGGAAGCAAGAAAATGAGGCTATGGAAGTAGGAGAGAACTTCTTTTCAGCCCAAAGAAGAAGAAGACAGCAGTTGGCCGGCCCTCCTTGGCTATGGCGCATGCAAGAGGCCGCAAGACCCCTTCCTCTAGGCTTTGATCGGGATGGATGGAAGAGCCGAGTAGCTCTTCTCCCCACTCGGCTGGAAGGACCACCCGCTCCGCTCCTTTTCTCTCGCTTAGGACGGACAAAACGCAAGGGGAGACGCTCCCCTCTTCTCGCGCCTGGAGACGCACGCAAGGGAGCCGATCTCCCCTCTCCCGATCTCTCCCTCCCTTTCTCTCGCTAGGGACGGGACCGAACAAAAAACGGGGGAGCCGAATGCTCCCCCTTTCTCCTTCTTTGCGTGCCCTTGAAGAGTACGAGCGGCAGAAAGCAGCCGCCTAAATGGACTCCTTATGGCATCTCACGCGAGAGGGATTTTATCATGAAATTGAATGGGATATGAGATGAAATCTGAGCCCTTGATTTCAATTTCAGATTGAGCATCAAATTCAGCCCAAATTGAGAAATTATAGCTGAAATTGAGTCCGGATTGGACTCGACCTGAACCGATTTGAGTCAGTTTGGGTACGATCGGGTTCAATCAATTTAATTTCATAAAATTGAACCTAAATCGACGCCGAATTGCGTCGAATTTGGTTCGACGAGGCTCAATTGGGTTTGATTTGATTGATTTGATTTTTTAATTAAATTAAATTGGGTTTAATTTAATTAAAT
>NW_021590472.1:0-280 GCF_001605985.2 Dendrobium catenatum
TCCATTTACATATTGTATAGATTTAGGGGTTGTTTGATATCAAGATTTATGCAGGATTTCAACAGGATTTATGCATAAATCCTGCCAAACAAGATTTAAGCAGCAATTAAATCTCACTATGGAATAAATCAAGAGTTTAGCTGATTTATGGGATTTGGCTGAAAAAGTGCACGAAAGCTGTGTATTGGATATGCATTAGTTGTACTATAATACACAATGTGATAATATGTACTAGCCAGTACATAGTGTGTACAAATAATACACAGTCAATATATAGCTA
>NW_021590473.1:0-200 GCF_001605985.2 Dendrobium catenatum
AGGTACTCATTGTGAAATTTCTAAACATTAGTCGTGTGATCTTATTAATTTTCCGCATTCGCTTTGTTGTGAACCTTTGAGATTCATTATTAATTGTGCCTAAACACTAGCTTGAAATTGCTTAACATAATAGTTCTTCAATGGAAAATGCTTGAATCTTAAATTACGAAAGGCCTAATCTTACTTGAGTAAACTTTGTG
>NW_021590474.1:0-229 GCF_001605985.2 Dendrobium catenatum
GCTGTGGTCAACCTAAGGAGGCCTATTTATTAGGTAAATTAGGGTTAGTTAATTAAGGGGTTTAAAAGCTCCTAAAAATTCCTAAAAAATTCTTAGATATTTATGATTTCACTAAGTTTAAATGTTGAAGTTTTCATGTCAATCAGAGATCTATTCTAACTCATATAATTTTTCTAAGTTCACTAGACGGGTCCTTAATTATTGTCCTTAGGGTGTCACTTCGTTGTAG
>NW_021590475.1:0-437 GCF_001605985.2 Dendrobium catenatum
AGAAGGAGTCTGACATGAGACAGTTGTACCCGTACTTATTTTGACTGAGTTTGGATTGGATAATGTCGAGGACGATATTTTTCAGAAGTTGGGGAGATTGTAAAGATCATTTTTCTCCCAGGTTCGTCCGGGACGAAATTGGATCGTCCGGGACGATCAGTACAGGTTGTGCAGAAAAACATGTTTGGCTGAATGGTTCGTATGGACAAAATTGGGATCGTCTGGACGAAAATAAGTCAGAGCCCTTTCGTCTGAGGACGATAATTAATTTACATCTGGATGAAATTTTCCTCTGCATGGATCGTCCGAGACGAAGTGCGATCGTCCGGGACGATCAGTCTGGATATATATAGAAATGAGATATTTTGAATAGAGAGAAAAGCCCAGGAGAGAGAAAAATGAAGGAAAAAGAAGGAAAAGTGATTTTTGGGCGACGT
>NW_021590476.1:0-521 GCF_001605985.2 Dendrobium catenatum
AGGAAATTTCTTAATAGAAAGATCGAATCTTCTACTCGTGAAAAAAATTCAAATCTTGTCCTTTAGAAATGGGTATAAGTCCTTGCATAGAGGCATCATTTCCTTTAAGGCCTTTTCAACAAAATTGCACTCTATGCTGGGTCCAAGATCAGACCTACTAGAGGAGTATTTGTAATGCTGGGAATTGCCATTTAAGTTCAAACCACGACTGATCAGAGTGCCCGAGTCCAATTTGAGGAGTTTGAGGCCTTGAAGAGCTTTTCTTTAAGGCTCAATAAAACTCAGAATCATTCGAAGGTTGATCGGTTAAAGCTCGTGATAAGATAGAGCAACTTTAAACCTTCCAAGGAGGAGACTTGGTCTAGGTTCTTTGGATGCATATCTTAGCCTACCGAGGATCGGTGGAGGAGTTTGAACCAACATAAGACTGTCCTCTTGTCGTATGGATGATCTTTGAGAAAATTTCAAACATTAACTGATTAATCCTGAAGGATGCCACCTAACATTTTCGAATGTCGGGG
>NW_021590477.1:0-297 GCF_001605985.2 Dendrobium catenatum
AATCATTAGGAATGTGATATTGATGATAAATATTCTAGATCCATGGAAGCTAGCTTGATTTATAGTATTAGTGTTTTCTATAATAATAGGTTGATGAGACATGATAGATGAATCTAAAGGTAATTGAATTGTTTAAAGTGCATCACTTTGCCAATTATTTCTTGTAAAATTACCAGTTATTGGGAATGAACATTCAATTCACGGCCAAAAACTCCATCATTAGAATCTAAATTATATTGAGGTTTAATAGAATGACATATAGATGACAAGTTGGGAGTACAGTTGAATATTTATTTT
>NW_021590478.1:0-258 GCF_001605985.2 Dendrobium catenatum
CTGTTGCAACTTTTAGGCCCCCTTCTACTTCCCCTCACTTGGAAGTTATGGAATGTATTCACGATGGCTCTTGGCTCATCCCTAGTTACTTAGATCAAACCATTTACGGATTTATTCTGAACATCCCGATTACTGATAATCCTACTGCTCCTATTTCGTGGAGGGGAAACTTCAAACCTTGTTTTAAAACTTTTGCTATGCATTTTTATGAGGATCGTCACAAGGTTTCCTGGTATAAGTTTGTCTGGCACAGAAACT
>NW_021590479.1:0-267 GCF_001605985.2 Dendrobium catenatum
AAAAGCAAATGATTCTGATAGTGACAGTTTTGCAGCAGATGAGGATGATAAAGTAGCCTTGATTACGCACCAGTTTAAGAGCTTTCTAAAAAGAAATAGAGGTGTTATCAAAATAATTGGAGCAAAGATAAAAGAGTCTAAAGTTTTAGCTAATATAATTTGTTTTGAGTGTAAGAAACCAGGCCACCTCTGAGCCAATTACCCTAACCTGGAGACTCACTCAAATAAGGAGAAGGGTGAAGATAAGCCAAAGTATAAGAGGGGCAA
>NW_021590480.1:0-1349 GCF_001605985.2 Dendrobium catenatum
ATGTTATAAAGTGGTATGTATGTAAATTTCCCTAATATTTTATGCACTAAATTCAATCATTAATTTTCTTTGGCCCCTGTTCTGATGAGAGCTGAATTATTTGCAACATATGAATATGGCATTTGGAGTTTGAACTAATTGTTCTAGCAATAGGAATACCTCTATTATTTGCACCAAAAAGTAAAAAATAACTATGCGGAAATCGTTGAAAAATAGAGCAACTTGTGGGGGGAAATGTCTAAAATACCCGTAGTTAAACAAAATTTGAGCATAAGTCCACCCCAGGTTCCCCACACGACCTTCGAGTTAGAAGTTATCGTTAGCATACCCAACAACAGGATTTGGCCGAAATCCAAGAGCTTTGACAGCTCGGGTAAGGAGCACCGGGAAGTTGTATGGAAAATTTTTTTTCTGATGCTTTAGCAAGGGGTAGACCCCCGCACTCCCCCAGTGTACACAATAATTTTTGAGATTCGAGATAATAGAATAATCAAATTGATCAACACAATCAGATTCCACACATAACAATGTTGACTGCTAACCCTTGTCTGTACTCTACACAAAGAAAGCTCAAGCCCCAATACATGGTAGTGCGTATAGTACGTTAAAATTAATTTAGTCAATATTCTTTCTCAGCAATCACTTTCATTTGAATAAATTTTGATTGAAGTTTTGAATAATTACTTTGTTTTCTCAATTAAGATAAATTCTTAGATATATCTCATATACAAGATTTGAATATAAGACATTTTAATTAGTAGTCAAAGTTCTTAATTAATAGATCAAGTTGAGTTGCTTATGAATAATTATTCTGTTAATAATAATATGAATGATGCAGCCTTAGGTGCATCAATGCGCAAAGGTTTGCTTAACATAGAGTTCAATGAAAAAAAAAATGAAAAACTTGATAAAAAAAAAGATGCATTCTTAGGTGTTTAAATGATATCTAAAATGCTAGACATTCATTATAAAGATTAAATTCAAATTTTATTTGGGACAACTTTTTTGTTACTTTTTAAAGTAGCTTTTTAGTATAAAAATTTATTTTTTTGTTCGAAAAAGGGGCTTTAAGAATCAACAAAAAAGTCATTCCAATCAAATCATTAGACGCAACGAAAACACCAATAGTTGTTGACGCCTGAGAGTGATTTACTAAGAAGTCGCTTTAATGAGTTAGGACTACTTATGATCATTTGTTACGACTACTAATGGTTGTACATGGAAGCGACTTTCTTTTTTTTTCCAAAAAAAAAAAAAAAGAAATAACTTTTATGTACAATTTATGTCACTATAGTAGTCATAACTCATGATTACGAGCAAAAAGAGAGAAAAAAGCTAGCATCATAGAG
>NW_021590481.1:0-255 GCF_001605985.2 Dendrobium catenatum
TCCGTCCCTTATTCATTCCTATCAATCCTTATCGAATCCTTCTTTTCTAATTTTTATTCTTATTTCTAACCTTTCAAATTTGTTTTCTTGGCAGCAGTGCCATGGCTTCCTTTGTTCTGTCTATTACCTTTGCTTTTGGTTCGAACGCGCGGGTGACTCTCCTTGAGTCCCTGCTCTCTAGTCCGCCAGTGGGAGGAATCACTTTTGGTTCCTTCACTGACTCGGCCTTCATCACTCTTAGCGGGCCGACCTCGG
>NW_021590482.1:0-257 GCF_001605985.2 Dendrobium catenatum
TTGATAATTCTTTGGCTGTTGATGAGGCGCAGGTTGAAGAAATTCCTTCTCCTGTTTCTGTAACTGGGGATCAGTCGCTGCAGGTGAGCGGAGTGGTGTCTTTGGTTACTACTAACCCTTCCGTCATTTTACCCTATCTGAATGTGGCTGAGTTGATTTGTGATGCGAATGAAGTGCCTGGTGGGCACGTTGGTAAATTTTCTGGCTTATCCCCCGATGCTGTTCCATTTGTACCTCCGGTTGTGTTAGATGTTAGA
>NW_021590483.1:0-220 GCF_001605985.2 Dendrobium catenatum
TGGATGGGCTATCTGCTTGTTTTGAGGATGCACTGATATCTCACTCTTTCAAGGGAATCACTTTGGGTAACTCATCCATCTCCCACCTACTTTACGCTGATGATTTACTTGTTTTCTCTAAAGCTAACCTTGATGAAGCCGCTACTCTTAAAACTATTTTGGAGCTTTTCCAGACCCACTCTAGTCTTAAAGTTAATCCCTCCAAAAGCTCTATTCTTTT
>NW_021590484.1:0-210 GCF_001605985.2 Dendrobium catenatum
TTGTACTTTTTGTACAATTTTCAAGAGTAACTAAGACCAATTCTTTTCAAAATCAATAATCTAAAATTTCAAATATTTCTAAGTGCATAAATATTACTTGAGCAAAGAAATACAAAATAAGAAAACATAAATTGCAATAATAATATTAACTTTTATGTAGTCTAAATGAATATACATGAATTTAAAAATTCTAATTACAATAAGTTATAA
>NW_021590485.1:0-727 GCF_001605985.2 Dendrobium catenatum
TACGTAACTGCAGAGTCCATCCCTATATAGAGGTCATGACGGGTGATCACCCTTCTTCGAGAGCTCCAACGACTAAGGGAAATTCACCCCCCAATGCACAAAATAAAGGTTAGAGGAGGCCCTACAAGGTGACAAAGGTCGATGACGTTGTGTGCATCGTTACTGGTGATTATTTTATCGTTCTCCATAAGAAGTTCCACTTTCCCAACAATCTTGTGGTGACGGCGAGTATGTCTTTTTCCTCTAGAATACCTAACCATTTACGAGATCTTGTGGTGGCGTCGGACTTTCGTTGGACCACTGACTGACGCCGGACTTCCATTGGACCACCGCGTGACCCCAGACTTCCTTTGGACCACTAATTGACACCAAGCATCCATCAGACCACCGACTGTTGGCCGAAATTCTGCCGGTCCATCGACTGTCGCCTAACTTCCACATAACCAAACATTGCCAGACTTGCACCTAACCCCTGTTTGTCACTAAATTTCAATCGGTTGGTTGGTTATTGTAATTTGATCATCCTCAAGGATGATTCAGCATGATTCAATCAACTATAATCTACTCAAACACTAGTGGAATCATTTCAACTGGGCTTGGCCCCGTGGTCTTTCCCTTTTTTAGGATTTTATGCGCAAAAATCTTGTGTTCTCTATTTACGTGTTGGATATTCATATAAAGCTAAGACGTAAAATTTTGACTATACTGCCACATATATTCTAGCCCG
>NW_021590486.1:0-215 GCF_001605985.2 Dendrobium catenatum
AGGATCTCAAAATTTAATGATTGGTTATACAAAGACTTATTCAAATAGCCATTAAAGAGTTTTTAGAATATTAGAGATATTTACTTCCAAATCGCTTACATAAATAATCATAGGGCTAAATAATAAGATACTACCACTTGCCCCCACTACTAAATAATAATAGCTAATATGTGTCATTTTCACGCAAAAAAAACTAAGTAATCCTTATTAAAAAT
>NW_021590487.1:0-303 GCF_001605985.2 Dendrobium catenatum
TGATTTTGCTTAGAAAATAGCCCGAGATTTCATTTAAGGACCTACGAACGCCTTCTGTCCGCTTGTACACATGTTGCAGATCCAGTGGCGTTGAATTGTAGATTGTAGACGCCTTCTGTCTGCTTGCATAAGTATTGCAGATCCGGTGGCATTACTTTTGATGAATTTTGCTTCATAAAAGATGTATTTTGACGTTTCAAATAATTTTGTCTTCTTTATTGTCTTTTGACACAATTCCTAGAGGAGATTTACTCGATAGATGTTAGGAGATTGTGTTCGTAGGAGATTTATTTTGCTTGATAT
>NW_021590488.1:0-275 GCF_001605985.2 Dendrobium catenatum
ATAGGCACAGCACTTCTTTTGAAATCTTAGGATACTCAGATTCTGATTTTGTAAGATGTAGGGCAGATAGAAAAGTACCTCTGGCACCTGCCATTTAATAGGACAATCCTTAGTTTCTTGGTCCAATAAGAAGCAAAATTTGGTAGCCCTCTCCACGGCCGAGGCATAATATATTGTGGTAGGAAGTTGGGTTGCACAAGTACTATGGTTGAAACAACAACTTCTTGATCTTGGATTATCTGTAAGAACCATCCCAATCATGTGTAATAATACGA
>NW_021590489.1:0-283 GCF_001605985.2 Dendrobium catenatum
GGTTCTGTTTCTGAGATCCCAGTGGTACGGGAGTTTGCTGATGTTTTTCCTGAGGAGTTGGTGGGTTTACCTCCGGATAGAGATGTAGAGTTCTCTATCGATGTTTTTCCGGGTACAGCTCCTATATCAAAAGCTCCGTACAGGATGGCACCGAAAGAACTTTATGAGCTGAAATTTCAGCTTCAGGAGTTGGTTGACAGAGGTTTTGTCCATCCTAGTGTTTTGCCCTGGGGAGCACCTGTTCTATTTGTGAAGAAGAAGGACGGTACACTCCGTATGTGTG
>NW_021590490.1:0-243 GCF_001605985.2 Dendrobium catenatum
GCGAGCGGAGGCCGAGGTCGAATTTTCGGAGCCCACAGTCACACACACAAGTCATTCAAATGTTACTCTTATAGACTGCACTGATGAGTCTGAAACATCGAATTTACCTAGAAATTGCACAATGCCATGATTGTCACATGAAGATGAAATGTAAAATTTTCCCGATGTGAGGAAACAACACAAAATTAGAGGTGCCAAAATGTCGAGAATTTACGAAAAAATAGTGAATACACGTTACTTTTT
>NW_021590491.1:0-208 GCF_001605985.2 Dendrobium catenatum
AAGCAGGGCTTTTGAGGATATTAAGCTAAAAATGGTATAAGCCCCTGTCATGCGCCTACCTGATTTTTCAAAAGTCTTTGAAGTAACTTGCGACGCCTCAGGGATTGGAATAGGTGGAGTCCTATCGCAAGAAGGCCATCCCATGGCCTATTTCAGTGAAAAGTTAAATGGCATACGTCAGCGATACTCTACCTATGACAAAGAGTTT
>NW_021590492.1:0-2775 GCF_001605985.2 Dendrobium catenatum
ATTTTACGCCGGAACTTCGCCGGAAAGAATGATACAACGAATTGTATCGAGCGTATCGACGCCTTCGTTCCGTCGGAAACTACCGGTGCACGTTCCGGCGCTATGTCCGCCGCTTATTTCCGGCGAAGACTTTGCGCCGCAAACAAAACCGTGGGTTGTCTACGGCGAACTTGCGGCGTTTTGTCCGCCGGTACTTACTGGCGGAAGATACGACGGAAACTTACCAGCGCATATGGCGTCGGAATTTATCGGTTGGGAGTCGTCGGCACCAATTCGGTTTTTTGCGTCGGTAATGCATCGGAAAGTGCACCGGAAAGTTTTCCGGCGCATTAGATTCGTCTGAAAAAATTTATCGACATGACCTAAACCGGCGTAGGAATTTCCGCCAAAACGTGCGCCGGAAACTTATATTTCCGTCAGATTTCTGTGTGTTCCGGCGGATTTAGTTCGCCGATAATGACGAGTTTTCCTGTAGTGTCTATTTCTCATAAGAATTATATACAATAAAAAAAATTCCTTCGTATGAAGCTAGAAAATTTTATATTGTTCATCATCATGATCATTTTCATAATCATCATCTTCTTATTCATAATCATGAATCCCACCTAGAGCACCTTTTTATGTTGCTCTCTCAACATCGAACACAAAATCTCAAAATCTTAACAAACCCTTATTATGTGAATGGTTTCCCTTGATATCGTCTCCCTTTTTATATTTATGTTCTCCATGGATATCAACCTATATGTTTATAACACCCTCCAAATTCACACATGTGCCCCATCGTAATCCACCTGCTTCAATCCATGAATCGAGATTTATGTCATACAATTGGGATCACCCTTCACAAGTTCACAAGATTACAATCATCAAACATAAAGGTTACAATCACAAGTTCACAAGTAAGTTCATCATAAGGTTACAATCACAAGTTCACAAGTTCTAAATACAATCATCAAACATAAAAAAATATCTAATCCTCAGCTGTATCCTCACTGTCTGCAGATGG
This sequence comes from Dendrobium catenatum, assembly GCF_001605985.2. Taxonomy (NCBI): domain Eukaryota; kingdom Viridiplantae; phylum Streptophyta; class Magnoliopsida; order Asparagales; family Orchidaceae; genus Dendrobium; species Dendrobium catenatum. The sequence continues at coordinate 1,007 of NW_021590492.1, forward strand.
CTGCTTCTCTTACTCCTTCTTCCTCTGATTTTCAGCTCTGTAGGATTGCAACTCTGCTTGCATTTCATTCTGAACCCTTCTCATCTCTTCAATCTCTCTAGTCAGCGCTGCAACCCTCTCGCTTACAGATTCTTCAGCTCCACTTGGATCATGAAATACAGAGGTGGATGAACTTCCCTCAATAGCAAAAGCCTGTGAACCCATGCCATATACCCTTCCCCTCTGTCATCCACCAACAACTTCTGACAATGTATGATACTCAGAAATGTGGGTCGATCCTGAAGATGATCCCTTGCCAGTGGACTGTCGACTTTCTCTAGCTCGTACGAAATCATCCTGCGAGTTACAATCACTTTTATTAAAATAAATTTTTATTCTAAAACTCCAAAAAATTTTACTCACATGAGCCTTCTTAGACTTCTCATCAACACACCGATGGTCAGCTTGATGTTGATGAGTTCTTGTATGCAACTCCAATGGTGCTGGCTCCCGACCAAGGGACTATTTTTAAAAATATAAGAAATAGTTATAATAACATAAATCTATGTAATAAACTAATTCAAAACACTTACCAGGTGACGCCTATGTTCCGTTTGAGGTACAGATCCACCAGTATGAAGAGAGCTTCATAAACCTCCACTGTCAGAGGCTCTATTCTTTTTATTCTGCTCTCTCATTTTTATAAACTCAGGGGTTGCCCAAGCACTACTCAAATCAGCCCAAACGCCCTCTCCAATCCAATTAGGACGCTGCCCGGACTTTCTAATGTCCGTGAACATGTCTCTGAGGCGGGTCCCTCCTCTCCTCTCAAAATTTGATCTGATCCTCGTGCTGTACTCAGGCAACCACCTAAACTCTTTCTGTAAAAATTTAGGCAATATCAAAAAGATTAGTACAAATTAAATCACATATTTGAAATCATACCAAAAAAATATACTTGAAATTCTCCAAACCACATATCTCTAACTGGCTTTGGGATCTTCTTCCAGGATAAGTAAGGAGCATCATATTTATTCTTTATTATATCCCGGATTATATGTATAGGTGGCCTTGAAGGATTGAAGCTGCAAGTGACTTTTTTGTCAATAACATGTAATATATCAAAATAAAAATAACTTAATAACTTAAATTGAACTTACTTATCGCCATCAGGCTTAATATATTGACGCTTATCTGTTGCTGCTGCCGGCGGACTAGCGCCAACCTCTGGTAGTCTTGATGGTCCACCTTGTTCATGCTGCACCGGATAGGGGTAGTAATATGGGTAAGGGTAAGGAGGGTGGGGACCAGTGGATGGACCAGCTGCCTGTGATAATGGTGGGGGTAATATGGATAGAATAGAGAAGCATGTGTCTGATCTGGAGAGGAGAAGTGAGGACTCGTCGAGGGAGGAGGGAAGTGGCCAGAGAAGTATGGAGGTATAACAGGAGGTGGATCTGAATGTCCCTGACCCTGCTCTGGGGAATGCTGCTGGCTCATGGAAGGTGGTGGCGGTGGTGTAGGTAGATCTGGTGGAACTGAAGGCCCCTCACCTACCTCAGCCTGTGTGGGTATGCTAGCAGTAATCTTCTTCCGGCGGAACTTTGAGGCAAATGATTTACGAGGAGGATCGTCGCCTGAAGCTATCTGCAATATTAAAAAAAAACAATTACTAAAGCATTAAAAAAATTAATGAAGCAGTCAATGAATTACGAGAAGCAGTTAATAAAACAGTTAATGAATTACAAAGAGCAGTTAATAAAGCAGTTAATAAATACAAGCTGGCAAAT
>NW_021590493.1:0-280 GCF_001605985.2 Dendrobium catenatum
GGCTCCTCACCTGAAGCCATCTGCACATACATAAAAATATATATAAGAAATATGAGTAATAACAAAAATTTAAAAAAAAATGATGCAGTGCAGTAGCTAAAAAAAATACAGTGAAGTAAAATGCAGTGAAGTAAAATGCAGTGAAGTAAAATAAAATGCAGTGCAGTGGCTAAAAAAAATACAGTGAAGTAAAATACAGTGAAATAAAATGCAGTGCAGTAGGTAAAAAAAAATTAAGTTACCATATGTTGTTAACTCATCATTTGTTGATTCACTTGCA
>NW_021590494.1:0-302 GCF_001605985.2 Dendrobium catenatum
GCACCTAGTAGTGGTGGAAAGAGTTTTTGTAAAGGCTTCTCAGCCTAGTTATGGGTGCAAAAGGAGAGTCACTAGTGGTATTAGTGCAATACTAAGAGGGTGCCTCTGTGGAGTGGATGTAGGTCTAGTTTTGACCGAACCACTATAAATCTCGTGTCTTTTATTTTTTCGTTGTTTTTGTTTTTAACGTTTATAACTTGTTGTTGAAAAACATTTATATAGAAAAATTCATTAAAGTTTATTTTTGATTAAAAATATTAAAAGAGGGTTAAATTTTTTAATTACTAATTCACCCCCCCCCC
>NW_021590495.1:0-200 GCF_001605985.2 Dendrobium catenatum
ACCCGTGCAGGCATCCGGCGGGTCCTATGTGGCGACCACGCCAGAACATCAATAACTTTCTGCCCAGGATTCCGATTCGGCATTATGACCCCATTCCGGAAAGCTTATTCCGAGGCGGACGGAGCGCCGATGCGCCATAGGCCCATCGGCCGGCCTCGCGCAGAAAAAAATGCATTTTTGATCCCCTACGGTCCGTCGGA
>NW_021590496.1:0-205 GCF_001605985.2 Dendrobium catenatum
AAGTTGTCCCAAATGAAACCTTAATTTATTTTTCCATGCATTCTTCTAAAGCAAACACTACCAAAAATGTGGGATTTTGGTAGCACTTGATAGCAGCTGTTTTGAAACCGCTGTTATATATGTCTTTTACCAGCAATTTTAATTAGTACTAACACTATTAAAGAATAGGATATTTTTAGAGCAAATAATAATAGTTCCATGGCTA
>NW_021590497.1:0-2957 GCF_001605985.2 Dendrobium catenatum
ATCATCAAAGAGAATTTCTGAAATCAAAAATTCTGGAATTGCAAGATAAAGAATTTGATGTTGAATGGCTGTCAGAAGAGGAAATCTTCATCCTTCGTTCATACATTGGAGAGCTGAATATAGTTTTGGCTCAGATAAACACATGGTGGAAGCAAAGAGCGAAGGTCAAGTGGATGAAGGAGGTAGACACTAACTCTGGATTCCTTCATTATTTTTCTTCAGCTAGAAAGAATTCAAATTGTATTTATAAAATTAAAGATGAAGCCGGATCATTTTCTGAAGATAAAAATTAGATTTTTGAAAATTTTCTAAATTTTTTCACTAAAAAATGGAAAAAACGAGAAGGTTATCTGAATGGTTGGCCTATTCTTAATAATTCAATTGATGAGAAGGATAGGGAATGGTTAACCAAAGAGCTATCTTTGGAGGAATTGGAGATGGAAGTTTTGCAAACTACTGATAGCGTAGCTCCTGGGAATGATGGGGTTTCATATTCTTTCATGAAATCATATTGGAACATAATTAAGAAGGATTGTTGATATGTGGTTAACCAATTCTTTAGTTTGGGAAGGATGAATGTTGAATGGAAAGAGACCCTTCTAGTACTCATTCCAAAGGTTTTGGAACCTAAAATACTGAGCCAGTATAGACCTATTAGCTTGTGTAGGTCTATTAACAAGGTGGTTGCAAGAATTCTATTGAACAAAATGAAATTGACAATTCATAAATTGGTTTTTGTGGAGTAAGCTGCATTTATCAATGGGAGATCTTTGGGGGATCATATTCTAGTGGCATAGGAGGCTTTTAAGAAGTTCATGAGTTCTAGATCTTCAAAAGGTTTGGTTTCATTTAACGTTGATTTGGAATAGGCCTATGAAAGCATGAGTTGGAATACTCTAAAAAGTGTTTTAGAATACTTTGAGTTTCTGAAGAAATTCTCTATGTGGATCATGGAATGTGTAGAATTTTTGAGATTTTCCTTGCTTATTAATGGTAAGATTTCAAGCTGGATTTATGCGGAGAGCGGTTTTCAACAAGGGTGTTCTTTTTCACCCTATTTGTTAATTTTATGTTCTCAGTTGCTTACCAATTGGTTCAAGCAAAATGATGAAGCAATAGGCATCAAAATTGGTAGGAATTTGCCAAAGGTTTCCATCTTTTATATGCATACGACATCATCATCTTCTCACATGCTAACATAAAAGAAGTAAGAGAAGTCAAAGGAGCAATAAAGAATTTCTGTAGCTAGACAGGGCAGAAGATTAATTTGGAAATATCAGTGATGTTATTCGGTAGGAATGTAAAGAGATGGAAGAGAAAATCTGTTGAAAGAATCATGGTCTTTAAAGTGGTAAAAAAATTTATGTACCTTGGAGTTAGAATGGCTTTGAGGAGGTTAAGAGCTGCAGATTTTCATTTCATTATAGAGAAGGTTATGAATCTCACAGTGATATTAGGTTTCTCTGGCAGGGAAAATGTTGTTGATCAAAATGGTTCTACTCTCTATTCCAAACTTCTATTCTACTTATTCATTGGTTCCGAAAAGCATTATTAAAGAGTTAGAAAAGCATTGCCGCGATTTCATTTGGAAAAAAACAAAATGGGAAATTTGGTTTGCATTTTGTCAATTGGAATAAACTGTGTAAACCAATGAAACTAGGTGGCAAGGGAATTCGTTCATGTGTTGATACTGTAGATGCTTTAAGAAAAAAATTAGCTTGGAAAGTAATATAAGAGGACTCTTTGATGTATCAAATTTTAAATCCAAAGTATAGACAGTGGCTAGAGGATTCAGTGAATGGTTGTAGATTGTCTACAACATGTAAAATCTTATCAAGTGGGAAGAAGGCACTAAAATAAGTAGTAAGATGGGAAGTTGTAAATGGCCTTTCCATCTGCATCCTTTAGGACATTTGGATATTGGATAGAAAATTGAGCTTATGGCCTACATTTGTATCAATTCAAGATGCAGGGGATGAAATAGTGGACTATTTGATTTCAAATGGTGAATAGAATGTCATGAAACTTAAACAACTATTTGGAGAAGAGCTTATAAAGATCATTATGTTGATAGAAATTCATATGGATCAAGACACCGATTATTTGGAGCTAATTCATTAGAATTCAGGATGTACAATCTCATCTCTGGTCTATAGAAATTCATTTTTGCAGGAGCAGGAATGCTTGTTCTAATGATGCTTGAAGATGATTAAATTAAGATGACGAGTTGAAGTCTTTTGGTGGAGATTATTTAACAATGCAATAACTCCATATGATTTCTTATACCAGAGAAGAATCCAAGATAATTATAGTAGTCCAAGAGGTTGTGGCCAACCAGAAAACTGTGATCATATCATAGTGAATTGTGAGAAGATGAAGGAAGTCATTAGCTGTTTGAACAAATGTGGGTTTCAGTTCTAGTTTTTTTATTCATTTCAATTATGTTGGAAATGGATGGAAGAATTTCATAGTAATCAAGGATTCATGGTGAACATTTATTGAAATGTTGTATATCTCACATGGAAATCTAGGAATAAACTAGTTCATGGTGACAAAGAGGATCGTTCAGTGTTCTTAGCTTCATATGTAGTAAGTTTGGCTTCCATATCTTTTATGGCTGAAGGAAAGATGGGACACTAGGGTACGAATCAGTCTTCTAGACTGTCAGAATGTTGGTACCCTCCTCCTCCCAATTGGATAATGATTAATGTTGATGCATCCTTATTAAAATCATATAAAGCTAGTATTGGTGGTGTTGTTCGAGATAGTAAAGGAAGATTGCTTTTGGCTTACGATCACTCATGTATTCATTGGGACATTGCAAGTCTTGAGCTATTATCAGTCCAGTTTATAAGTTAGATTAAGAGGGATTAGATGCAAGATTCTCAAGGTATAATTATAGAGGGAGACAATTATAATGTTATAAAGTATTTGCAAGATTTGGAAGGCAATTGGAA
>NW_021590498.1:0-284 GCF_001605985.2 Dendrobium catenatum
AGAAAAGATCTTAATTTTATAAACAATTTTTACTTTAAGATAGATTTTTGATTACAAAAGAAAACTATGCCACTAAAATAGGTTAGAGAAAGAGACACAATCACAAAATATTCCTACCATCTAAGAGATTAGGAGATAAAAAACACATTGACTGCAAATTTTCAAAAGCAAGGACAAGGAATATAATATATATCAGCGATGATTTTGAAGACTAAGTAAAAAGAGACAAAACAAAAATAAAACACACAAAAAAGCTAAGAGAAAAAATAGAAAACAAAAGCAAA
>NW_021590499.1:0-202 GCF_001605985.2 Dendrobium catenatum
TTCTGTGCATTAAATTCTGACGATTCCATGAGAATCTTTACATGTACTAGTGGGAAAGAAATTTGGGATAGATTATGCATTTCATATGAAGGTACTAGTGAAGTCAAACAATCGAAATTGAATATTCTAATGCGTGATTATGAACTTTTCAGCATGAAACCATACGAGACTATCTTAGACATGTTTACTAGATTTAATCAAA
>NW_021590500.1:0-380 GCF_001605985.2 Dendrobium catenatum
AATTAGATGACCACATAAAAGTTTTTAAGACACAAGATCTTCCATGGCACCCCTTCTAAATCTCATGATTAATGACTAAATGATTTTCAACTTTTCAAGTAGAGAAGAACCTTCTATAAGTTGGTAGTTAGTAATAAGAACACATTAGGGAGAGAGCTTGACAGAAGGTAGAATAACCTCAAAAGTAAAATATACACTAGAAGAAGGATCTCCAAGGTTTAAAAATATTTTAAATGAGTAAATACTTCTAGCACAATCCTCATGGTACATTTATGTTTGGAAGGGAAGAATAAATGGTGAAATACTATAGCCTCTAATAAAAATAATGAAAATAACTAATTTGTCTAATAATGATTAAGATTTGTTTGATCATTCTTTAA
>NW_021590501.1:0-385 GCF_001605985.2 Dendrobium catenatum
GGTGATTTCAAACCAAATGAACTCCGAATTGAATGCAACCACCTCTAGCAAGTTTCAAATGTCATTTCAAACCTGTTGGACCCTTTTCCAACCCTTGGGTCAATCTAGTTGACCAAGTCAACAGTTTTGACCCAAGAGGCCCTTTAAGGGTCCAAATAGGTGTTTTGAACCAAATGACCTTCCTAGACCTTGAAACCACATCCAATAAACTCTAAATATCATTTTGGATCTGTTGAACCCGTTTCCAGACCCTGGACCTAACTGGTTGACCAAGTCAACCAATTTTGGCTTAAGGGCCCATTAAGGGCCCATTAAGCCTTCTTGACCCATTTGACCTATTTAACCCATTCAAGCTCTCAAATCCATAGCAAAACCTAATTGAAAT
>NW_021590502.1:0-290 GCF_001605985.2 Dendrobium catenatum
TTCGCATAGAAGGATCGGGTTCGAACTTGAATTCACTAATTGACCTGCGCAGCATCCCTAGACGTCACGTGTGTACTCATAACACGCTCGCCGGGGCCCATACGGGTCGAGATCCTATTTTTCTCTTTAGTGTACCTATGTGTATACAAACTACGGTGTAGGTGCAGGGGAATTTTGAAATATGTTAGTTGTGCAAATAATTGCAATTTGAATGTACACAATATTTCATTTGAGATATTATGCATGCCTTCTATCTGCTTGTACGAGTGTTGCAGATCCGGTGGCGGGTT
>NW_021590503.1:0-283 GCF_001605985.2 Dendrobium catenatum
CGACGCCTTATTATTTCCCAAATTCCTTACCACCTCCCAGATTTTAGAATCCAGGAGATTAGCATCCAAACCAACTTTGTCTTCATCAGATATAACTTTCCAGGGTGGCGACAAATAAGTCAACACGCTGTTCCTATGTTCCCATTATAGAAATTCTTTACCACCTCCCAGGTTAGAACACCATCATTGTTTTTTATTTGAGAAATCCAATTACCATTCTTCCAAGCATTTGTAAATGCATGAAAGAACTTTGTATTAGCATCCCCCTCTTCAATCCTCTTAA
>NW_021590504.1:0-371 GCF_001605985.2 Dendrobium catenatum
TGAGTGCTAAATATATAAATGCTTAAAATTTTGAAATTTTGAAATGAAATATTTACATCAAATTTGTACAAAAACCTGACCTTGGCATTAGGTAAATGAAATTGCTCTACTATTTTATATCAAACCATCAACAGAGCTATTACAACAAAAATGCGAAATTAGGGGATACATTAAGAGGCTTTTTTGTCAGGACGATGATGAAGGGTTTTGGTCCGACTGTACTAAAGTAGCAGCTTGTGATGGTCTTATGGTAGCTGCGGCAGTTGCGTTGTTGTGTTCCTGTATTGGTTTTGGAATTTTTGCCCTATTTGAGGAACTTTTATTTATCCAGTGAACGTACGCAGAGGAGGGTTCGGTTTTAGGCAAAAAAG
>NW_021590505.1:0-243 GCF_001605985.2 Dendrobium catenatum
GGCTCAATCAATCACCCATGGTTCATTCAACACCCGGTCAGCTCGAAGAAGTGGAAACTGGAGAAAAAGAGAGAAGAACAACGCACTCACACATGCACGAGAGAACGAGGGAGGTGGCGTCATCTGTGTGATGCGGATGGGTAGGATTTATAGCTTCCGAAATGATGGATAGCTTACCCATCAATAAGGTGTATAGTGGTACACTTATACCACCCACCTTAGACCCTAAATCTATAGAAGATG
>NW_021590506.1:0-266 GCF_001605985.2 Dendrobium catenatum
AAGGAGAAATTGTAAACACTGGAAGTATTCTGGAATCGGTTAACAGAGTTAGTTTGAAGGTTGGTAACTCTGCATAACCTGTTGAATTGGCTGATAAAGAGGATGTTATGAAGAAAGATAATTCTTCTAATTTGAAAAGGAAAGGATCCAATCAACTTAAAGGGATTGGTCCTATTAAATTGGCTCCTAGGAGTAGGAGAGATGAAGGAGATGGTAAGGATAAGTTGAAGACTTTTTCCCCTCTTGTTCAATGAATTCTTCCATTA
>NW_021590507.1:0-217 GCF_001605985.2 Dendrobium catenatum
AAATGGCACTGTGCACGACCAGAACGTCCAATCCTACGAAAAGAAAAAATCCTAACATAAAGGAAAATAAAACTAGGTTAAACTTGGATGGTGCCATAAAGGGCATTGTCCACCACTATTACGTCTAATTCTAAAAAAAGGAAAAAAAAACTAACCTTATTTAAAAGAAATTTGGATTAGACTAGGATTGTGTCACGAAGGGCGTTATCTACCACTC
>NW_021590508.1:0-240 GCF_001605985.2 Dendrobium catenatum
GTTTGGATGTCACACTAGGATTTTCTTTTAGTGGATCTCCAAAAGTTGTTTGGATGTCACCCTAGGATTTTCTTTTAGTGGATCTCCAAAAGTTGTTTAGATGTCACACTAAGATTTTCTTTTTTCCACTGCGCTTCTAGATGTATTCATAGATGGTTGATATCTTGTTTAGCCAGAGCCCTGAGATTTTGATTCTTCTGTCCTGTGCTTTGTGCTGCGGACTTGGTGAAGGATTGTCTG
>NW_021590509.1:0-287 GCF_001605985.2 Dendrobium catenatum
TAAATCTCTGTGTTCTTTTTCTTGCTTCCGCACTTTTAAAATTCCGTATTTTATTTCTGGTGTGTGATTTGGTTTATGCAAATTTCTTTCTTTGTGAAAAGAGCTTTTAAAAATACCAATTCACCCCCACCCTCTTAGTTAGCTTGGGCTATTTCTATAGGGCTTAACATCCCTAACAAAATTTAAGTTTCAAAACTTTTGAATTTGATCCATGGCTAACATTGGGAATCGTAACACTACGGAAGGGTATTTTTATTACCCGACCTCCCCTGTTCGATAACCTACCT
>NW_021590510.1:0-479 GCF_001605985.2 Dendrobium catenatum
AGGAAATCCTCTTATACATTTCTGCAATTTTCTGAAATTGCTTAAAAGAGGTATTAAAAAGGAAAGTTGGGCTTCTTCCTCCTCTGTTGACTCCCATATTGACTTGCTTCATTCTAGACAGAGGGATTTGCTGAATAATCTGCATGTTGACCACATTAATATTTTTAACAATCAGGCTTTTAAGGATATTAATGTTGAGTTGGGCAATTTTATTTCCATGCAAGCTTCTTGGATTATTCAAAGGGCTAAGGTGAATTGGATTTAAAACGGTGAAGATGATCTCAAATTTCTCTATTCTAAAATCAGGAGAAGAAAAGCTTATTCAAACGTTATTATTAATGTGACAGCCCCTAACCCCAACTCTTCCAGATCAGAGCTTGTTTCCTCCATTATCCATTACTTCCAAGAGCTTTACAATCCTTCTCCCCCGTCGTGTATGAACCTGGGCATTTTTCCTATGGGTTCCGTTTTACCTGCTG
>NW_021590511.1:0-252 GCF_001605985.2 Dendrobium catenatum
ATAGTGGACGGTTGTGATCAGCCGTCCCTAAATACAGATCTTCATCAGAAAAAGAAATTTTAGAAACTCCTCTGGAACAAAAAGCTTCATCAGGCTGTGCAGCTGCTAACTGGGCCATGCAAATATCTGAATCTAACAATGCTTTGATTAATGATTCCCTCATTTCTTTGGAAAGAATCAAGGCATCGTAAATGCTCAGTTTGGCAGGCAGCTTCATGAGATGAGCTAGGACATTGTAATCGACCTTGGGCA
>NW_021590512.1:0-256 GCF_001605985.2 Dendrobium catenatum
TTTCAAATGATGTTATTTTTTATGAGTGCAAGAAACCTGGACATTTTAAGTCAGACTGCCCAAAACTCAAAGCCACTCATACCAAGGAGAATGTAGAGGAGAAACCAATGGTGAAGAAGGGTAAGAAGAAATTTTAAAGAGCCTTCTAGGCGGACTCAGCTTCAGACTCGTTGGAGACTGAAAAGGAGGAGGAAGTCACCAATCTATGCTTAATAGCTAATAATCTTGATCAGTCAGATCAAGAAGAGGTATGTGA
>NW_021590513.1:0-237 GCF_001605985.2 Dendrobium catenatum
GTTATCCGTCAGCATTCTCAAGAGTTGAGAAAAAAAAGAAGAAGAAGAAAACTGAACACACTAAAAATATCTAAGATATCAATCCTAATTAAAAAAGAGCATAAAGTAGATTAACAAGGTTTGATCATGAATGGGCAAACTCAATAGAATACAACAACAACATAATTTATCCCACTATGTGGGGTCGGCTATATGAATCCATTTTCTCCATTGTGTCATGTTAAAAATCAAATTCTC
>NW_021590514.1:0-1485 GCF_001605985.2 Dendrobium catenatum
AGGAGAAATAAGAAGTATATCAGACAGCCCGCCACTTTACTACTAGTTGATGGATACCACTGGGCGCCACGCCCTCCTTCTTCCAAGACGGAGGGCATTATGTTGACTGGGTCCGAGAGAGGCCACCATTCTGTTGGTAGACCCCCGGCACCCCCTTCCAGAGCTGTAAGGTTGGCCTCAGTAGTTGTCAAACCAAAGGGGAATGAGACTTTCAAACATCTGGACATCAAGGGCAAGAGGCCCAAATCCCCTGAGAAGAAGTTTGTTCCAAAAAGGACTAAGTTGGAGGATTTACCACCACTTCCAAGAATCTGTAAGTTCATTCTCCAACTCCAACGAGTCCCAGCTAGACCTCATCCAGTTTTGATTGAGTCGACGGATGTTCAATCCAGTACTCCAGTTGTTACAGTAAATAGTTCTCTTATAGTCAGTCCAGTTCCTGATTCAGTGATGATTCCAGTTGATGATCCAGTGGTTGACAGCTTAGATCCATGTGTCATTCCAGGGCTTCCTACACAAGAGTCTGAGTACCTTACCCTACCGGATGTATGAGCTATTTCCCTACAGGCTCCTCCTTCACCTCATGAGGTATATGTCCCTCTCCCTGTAGAGATTGCCACTTCTCTGACTACCGATCTTTGGACAGTCGAGAAGGAAGGAATTAACCTAGATCTTGAGATAGAGGAAGAGCTAGTTACAGAGTCTCAGTCAGATCCTAACCCGAAACTTACAGAAATCATTGCTCTCCTGGATTCTGAAGAGTTGTTTGATATGGCCGAATATAACGGAAACTTACCCCTCGACCCTAAGTCAATTGGGGATAGACCAGTCGAGGAGGTAGTACAAGAGATAAGAAACATTCTGCTAAATAAAGAGGGAATGGCTTCTTTTGATCCAGACCTGGATGACCTCCTTGGAGAGGAAGATGACTATGTTGGTAGTGTCTCCATGGTCGAAACTAGAGGTTTCAACAAGGAGGCCGAACCTGGTAGACGCTGGCTTGCTAGAGACGATGACCCATAGGTTGCTGGGTCCGATTCAGATGAGTCCATAAGGGCTAGAGGTGAAGAACATATTAAAGATTTGGAAAACCAGTAGACAACTATGATGTCACAAGTCAGAGAAATACAAGAAATATTTGATAAGTCAGAGCAGGATTCACTTAAGATTCAATAAACTGCTCGAGAGATTGTGGAAAAAGTTAGAAAGACAGAATCTGGTCCCAAGCCTCCTGAGTTGACACTAGTGATTCCTCCTTGCCTATCAGAGGCATCTCCAGTAGCACCTACAATTCCCCCTGCTCCTTCAACTCTGCCCCAGAAAGACATTAAGCAACTTATTGAGGACCAGGTAAGGGAGGCCTTAGCCTTTTCCCAAGGAACCGCATCTATTCCAAAGGGTAGACCCTACCCCAAACAATATGATTCAGTTCCTTATCCAAAAGGCTTCGTGCCACCAACTTTTAAAATTTTCACTGGAATAGAA
>NW_021590515.1:0-240 GCF_001605985.2 Dendrobium catenatum
AACCCCAGAAGGTCTTTGAAAAGAAATCTGGGACAGTGTCTGCTGTAGATAAGGGAAAGCAGCCAATAAATGTTCAGGCAGAAAGATCGCCTCCTCAGTTTTATAATCAACAGTATCAAAGACCACAGTACCCACCACCACATTTTCAGCCACAGTTTAATCAACAACAGCCTTACCTTACTCCAGAAGAAAGAAATGAAAAGTGGGAAAAGTTTAATGCAATGGTTGGTAAGACTTATC
>NW_021590516.1:0-255 GCF_001605985.2 Dendrobium catenatum
AATGACACCGCGGTCGCATTTTGTATTTTTTTAATTCCCGCCCGCTACGTGGGCGTTTAAGGGTGTTTTTGTTTTTGTTATAAGAAGAAAACTCGTTAGAAATAAGCACGAATTTCCCCCCTCTGCACCACGTGGGCGTTTGGGGGTATTTATATAAAAATAAAGCAAAGTAAAAAATACATTTTTTTATCCCCTTCGCCGCAAGCGTCGCATCGAAGGATTAATAATAAGAAGATTTGTTATAAAAATTGGTTT
>NW_021590517.1:0-209 GCF_001605985.2 Dendrobium catenatum
TCAATTCTATATATACACTCCTTGTACCATGTAAAGGGTATGAATAATAATACATCTTTAGTTCTCATTTTTCTTTCACTGTCTCGTTCTGTCTCTGGCCATAACTCAACATGGTATCAGAGCTCTCTTCTCACTAAGCTCGCTTCCTCCCTTCGGCTCCTCCTTCTTCGGACCGATCCTTCTCGTATTCCGTCCTCATGGAAGGCTCC
>NW_021590518.1:0-261 GCF_001605985.2 Dendrobium catenatum
AGGCAGGAGATTAGTTAGTGCACTACGATCCACCTACGAAAAACAACGAGTAGTGCACGACAGTCTACCTGTATGAAGCAGCGAACAACTCTATTTAGAAGCTGCTACGCCATCCACTGGACCCGTAACTTCTATGCAAGCAGACAGAAGGCGTCTACGAATATTTTAAAATACCCCTACACGTGCACTGTAATCTGTATACACATAGGTACACTAAAGGGGAAAATACGATCTCAACCCGCAAGGGCCCCGGCGAGCGTG
>NW_021590519.1:0-556 GCF_001605985.2 Dendrobium catenatum
AGCAATACTTATGTAAATAATTATTTTATATAAATTATTATTTCTTATTAAATTAATTAATTTCAAGACCACCCTATGTACTTGATTTGGCCAATCCAAATTTTTTTGTATTTGGAAGATTCAAATTTTATTTTATTTATCTTTTTTTTTCTTCTTTGTATTATGATAATAAATTAATCCATCAAATAGTAATTTCATGGCTATTGATGCTTTTTAAAGCTATTTAGGCTTGGAAAGGCCTACAAATAGGATCTTACACTATACTTTTTGATTGTACAAATTTCATGCAAAGAGGCTTATTATCTTTTTTGCTCTTTAATGAAGCTTGGTGGCTGATCACTTAGGGTTTTCATGAGTCTTTAGTTGTGTTTTCTTTCTTTTACTCCTCTTTCATGACATAATTTTTACTCCTCTTCATATCCGCGAGCCTAAATTTTGTTAACCTCAAAACCAATACAACCTCTTCAAAACTCTCCCAAATATTCCCTCATATCCCTCATAAACTTTCAAAGCCTTAACATCCTAATAAACCTAAGATAACATATCCAAAATTCCT
>NW_021590520.1:0-1379 GCF_001605985.2 Dendrobium catenatum
TGAGAGGAGGCAACACATGGCTGCTAATCAGATTCCTTGGACACTACGGTCAATGATTATTAGTGTTGGTAGACTGGAACTATGGTATATTCGGGATGACGGAACCATGGGATATTAATCAGGTTTACCTCCATTTCCCCTACTATTGAGAATAAAATTATCTAAAAAAAATTATTCATCCTTAATCAAGAGTTCTCTCTTACGTAGTAAGAGAGGTCTCTTACGTAGTAAGAGGGGTAATTAACTATGAGTGCTTGCGCTCATAGGAAGTAAGAACCCCAGATCTATAAATCCTGACACTATCCTCTGGGGAAATCTGGTTAATTTCAATTTGACTTAAGGGAAATGGAATCCTACGGCTGCAAAGAGGGATTCATGCATTCGTGCCATTTTTTTTGAGCCAACAGATTTCTGGCGACTCCACTCGGAAATACTTTTCTCTCCATCTTTGGATGAAAAGATAATTCATATTTAGTCTTAGTTAACAAAACATTTAAAAATAAATATTGATGTTTATTCAACGCAGTTCTGTGTTTTCTTTTTCAGTAGAATTTAGCTTGCCTCTTACTCCTCAAGTTATGTTAAAAGGTTGATAATATGACGCCTATAAAGTCCTTCATAATTGTGAACCTATGTAAGAAAGCTAGAGTGTCGTTCCCTCAAGCTGTTCTAAACACAGGTTATGCTGGACCAACCATTCAGTTCGGAACTATTTTCGAAGTCATGCAGTTTCAACAGTTTCTTCCTGAGAATACTAGTAGCATACATACTATTAAAGGTACCGCTAAGAAGCCTACCACTGAAGTTGTTGATGAGCAGGCTCCCAAGAGGGCCTCTGTATTTTTAAGACTCACTATGGCACTGGTTGCTGCTTTAATAATTTAGAAGAAAGTTCCTGATACCAAATTGCCATATGTTGGCATGAATACGACCAGTCAAAACATAATTCAGGATGAAGTGCCTGAAGAGTGCAATTCTGAAGTTCCTGATGCAAGTGCTAAGCTTTCCAGGAAAGCCAGAAGAAGGGCCAATGCTAGCTTACGAGCTAATGGCTGGGTGCCCGATACCCTTCAAGAATCATCATCGCAGTTAGAGGTAATGTACCAACCAATAACGGCTTTGAACCGTTAAAGTGGGTAAAGAGAAATGTTGACAAAGGAAAATTAAAGAATTCTTTCTGGGAAACTGTGAGACCTCGTTCCCTTACTGTTCCTCTCTGACTTGGATTTTTATCCCAGGATCGTCCGGGATGATATTGAGATCATCCAAGCCGATCTGTACTGTTCAAAATACCATCCTGAGATCAGTTCTGGGAACCATCCAGGACGATCGATTTTGGTCTGATCGTCCCGGGATGATCTGGCGATCGGCCGAGCCGA
>NW_021590521.1:0-355 GCF_001605985.2 Dendrobium catenatum
CAGCAATGTTGACATTTGATAGGTCATTAAACTGTTCCTTTAAATCCTTTTTTTCAACATGGATGTCTTAATTTCAGACTTCACGTGCTCGGGATAATTAGAGCAAGGCTTTGCATTCCTAAAACCCCCAATGAGGTGTTGTTTGTGGCGTGTAATTCATCATTTTGTTATTTTACCACAAAAAATGCATGCAACATTGTTGTTGTCAGATTCATTTGTTAGTATAACATATTTTCATGCTGGATCTTTTTTTAAAGATTGAACTGAATATGACATTTATATCACCTAAAAGCAAACAAATTTAGATAAAGAAATATAATATTGCCTAAGAAACATAATATACTAGGCTATCGAG
>NW_021590522.1:0-286 GCF_001605985.2 Dendrobium catenatum
TTATTCTTTCTATTGCTATCTTCTCATTCAAAATTTTATATTTTTCTACTATGTGAAGAGAAATTATTACGGGCCGAGTCTTGGATGCCTTTGAACTCAAACGAGATTGCGTCATGTCTCTTCTACGCATTAGTGTGTATAATTTGTACACACTAATGTGTATAAGTGATGTGGCATAATTTCATTAGAGTCTGATCACGAGTTATATCCGGACTCCACATAATAATTTTTTTATATTGTGTTCTAATCTACTTTGCTTATTTTATTTTAAGGAAGGTGAAAAACA
>NW_021590523.1:0-320 GCF_001605985.2 Dendrobium catenatum
AAATATAAATGAAAAAAAACTTAAGGATATTTTTAAAATAATCAGTTCTCGCTCTTGTTGAGAAAAATTTCTTACACTGCCACTACATCAGAGAAGAAATTTGTTGATCTTAAATTCTAACTCATTCGAGTGTCCTTAATAGAAATATGTTGTACGTAGCCACTTAAAAGGAGATATGTGGAAAGACTTCAATATTGGTTTAAACTTGGCAACCTAACATGTAGGCTGTAGCAGCTTGCAGCAATAGGGACTACATCTCGAAAGGTAAGGGCATTGCCCTAGCCGCTTTCTGCCGGCGTGCCTGGTGCTTCTTCCTCCGT
>NW_021590524.1:0-231 GCF_001605985.2 Dendrobium catenatum
TACTTCACTCTTTTCTTTCTTCCTTCTATATTTCTTGAAGAATTATAAAATATGTTGTACTATTTATTACTAATAGATATTATTAGATAGCTATAGTTGTTGTTTATTAAATGATAAGAATAATTCTTCCAATTTAGATTATAGGGCATCATAAGCCTCATGTAGAATAAAAAACCTCATATCTCTAGAACAATGAAAACATGCCTATTCATGCAAAAAATAACTCCAAAA
>NW_021590525.1:0-223 GCF_001605985.2 Dendrobium catenatum
AGACTTCCTTTATGATAGTTTTCTTATGATTTTTTGAATAACTTTTGAAGCTGCTGTAAAAAATAGGTTTGATAAAACTCTTAACAATTGATTAATTGAAGCTTACTTATAGGTAGAAGCTATAGCAAAATAAGGGAGTGGTTATGTGTGGCTTTCTCTCCTAATAGATTTGATAAAATTCTTATATAACTATTTATAATACTGAAGTTTTACTCATAAAATT
>NW_021590526.1:0-205 GCF_001605985.2 Dendrobium catenatum
GATAATTTTGGACAGAAGTAGTCAACACAACATGCTATGTTTTGAATAGGGTTAACATTAGATCAAAGCTGAACAAAACTCCTTATGAATTCCTTAAGGGTAGGACACCAAACCTTTTACACTTACATGTCTTTGGGTGGAAGTGCTTCATTTTGAATAATGGAAAACATCTCTTAGGAAAATTTGATCCAAAGTCTGATGAGGG
>NW_021590527.1:0-222 GCF_001605985.2 Dendrobium catenatum
ACTATTTTTTAGATATTTTTCTATAATTTTTAAAACCCAAAAAAACTTATATGAATTTTATACTGAAAAAAATATTTAAGTTATATAATTATATTATTATTTTATTAGAAATATCTTAAAGCATTACAAGTTATAACTTTACTTAATGCCTTTCCTAATTCATAAAATTCGGCTAACAAAAAAGAATTAGAGGAAAAATAAAAGAAAAGTGAGGAGAGAAAA
>NW_021590528.1:0-279 GCF_001605985.2 Dendrobium catenatum
GCAGAATTGCTTCCACGGGGAACCCTATACAAAGTAGTGGTGGGAATTTGTTCCAATAGGTGAAGTGTGTACTGGTGGTATTTCAGGAGATTAAGATTCAAGACTTTATAGGTTCCAACCACTTGGTTAATCACCAACTGGGAATCTCCAAAAATCTTAATCTCTTTAATTTTCATTAGAATTGCAAGTTCCAAACCGGTTATCATAGCTTCGTATTCAGCTTCGTTATTTGTGCAGGGCTTTGATAAATGGTATGAAAAGTGAATCATTCCTTTTTCT
>NW_021590529.1:0-1705 GCF_001605985.2 Dendrobium catenatum
AAATAAGAGGTTTTCGGTTCGAAGCTTGTGTATATGATGTGTGTGTGAATTTTTATTAATTGCCTCTCAAATTAAAAAAAAAAATTCATTAATATTTTTCTACTGAAAAACTTATTTGATATCTTGGTTCATATTTTTTTATAATTATTTTGTTTAAGAATATGTTGTTTTTCTAGCTATTTTACTCATGCTAGTTAAATTTAGCTTTTTTTTTATTTTTAATAAAAGAACTTTGGCAAGTTTGTTGGATATTTTTAAATAACATGTTGAAATTAAAGGGTGATTGAATGCTTAAATCTTAAAAACATGCAGTTGTTTGATCGGATGTAAATTAAGTACATTAAAAAATGTTGGGAGAATTACATATATATCATCAAGTTTTTTTTTTTATGTATTTACATATCTAATACTTAAATTTGTATATTTTATTTATACCATTTTAAGGCTTAAATAATACCAAAGTATTTGCATGAAAATGCCTTTTTTATTTTAAACAAGTTAATATTAGACGTGAGTCAAAGATTAGAGTCTTATATATGTGAATATAATAATTTAGGTGTTAGACATATAATTACATAATAATTTTATGATATGATATATTTTTTTTTTAATTTTCTCTTATATTCTAGAATGGGCTTGAGTGCGGTTGCACCCTCGATTATGGGATCGGATTTGAGGGGTATCACTGTTTGATATCGATGTCTAAGACTCAAGAGCTGGAATAAGCCACTCAACAACTTGAGGCTAGTTAGTTCTTATCTTTAACATAATTATTTTAATTCAAGTAGGTGTTAGCAAACATGGACAAATTAATTATATTTCTTTATAAAAAACTCAGTCACGTTGAGCATGTGAAAAAGACATTAAAAAGGTCATACTCTTATTTAAAACATTATGAAGAATGTATCGCTATCGATACGAGTAGGAATATAAATAAATAAGAAGCTTTGTTGATGGAGGGCTAAATTATTATTAGTTCTCAGAGTAGATTTGCAGCTAAGAACTAATAAGCTTTCTCAAATATAAAGGCTTTACGTGGAACAAATTTCAATCCTTCTTGATTGTTTGACTTGGTAGTTTCATGGTCGGGGTTGAGTGAGCCCATTTTAATTTCCTACATCAAATCATTAGCTTAGTGGTTCATGTACACAAATGATGTGGGGAGAATCACCAAAGGAGAAGAGCTAAACAGCTCTTGGAGACCAAAAACAGTGAAAACTGTTTCAAATTCCAAAAATACTAATTCATATCACTTTTCGCTCACAACTCCTATACTTATAAGCTAGCAAAGAAACCTAGAGAAATCAAGAACATTCTAGAATCCTATAACAAACTTTTAACAAAACAACTAACATATGCTTAAGAAACAATTTAGCTAAGATGCTCTGCATCAACAAAGTAGCAGCTTGAAATGATAACCCACCTCTCCATTCCTGATTTCCAAGTGAGATTTAGTCCCACATCCATAAAATGGAAGAAGGCAGCCTTCTTGCACTATATATTAAAATTGTTACGAAGCTGTTGATAGGTGTTCAAATGGGGACAAAGGTAGTATAAGGGTCCAGTAAAAAATGTAAAAAACCTAACATATACAGAAAACACAACTCTCTTGGCCTATTGGTTGTGAGCTTAGGCTTCCAACTAAGAGGTCTAGGGTTCGAGTCTATGTGTATGCATTGTGTGTATGAGTTTGCCTTAAAATGGC
>NW_021590530.1:0-308 GCF_001605985.2 Dendrobium catenatum
AAAAAAAATAGAAATAATCCTTCTTAAATTTGATTAGAAAATATTAAAAATAAAATTTTCTTAAATTTAAATAAAAATTTAATTCTTAATAAGAGAAAAGAAAAAAAATTCATATAACTGCTCACATATAGTGAGATAAAGTCTTATTATTTTTACAATAATTATTTAAATTTATTTCATAATTTTCTTGGATCTTATTCATCAAAAGAGAAAAGCATAGAAAATAAACTGTTTTATTAATTATTTGAAAGTAAAAAAAAAATAGTGATCGCCTTATTTAAGCAAATAAAATAAAAAAAAACCATTTA
>NW_021590531.1:0-200 GCF_001605985.2 Dendrobium catenatum
AAATATCTCAGCCGACCTCACGACCGTATATTTATTTAAGGATTTGAGCCTTGTCGACTCATATCTACCCACACAAGAGGATTGGGCTCGAACTTGGGCTTATTTATTGACCCGCACAATATCCCTAGACGTCACATGTTTACCCATAACATGCTCTTCGAGGTCCATGCGGGTAGTGATTGCACTTACCCATTTTTGTG
>NW_021590532.1:0-606 GCF_001605985.2 Dendrobium catenatum
ATTTTGGGGTAGCATACTGAGCATCTTGTTGATCATTTTGTGAAGTATTTGCTCTTTCAGGAAAAGGAAAAGAATCAATTGAGTAGGAGTTTATCATATTGGAATTCGTGAGGAGCCAGTGTAGGAAAGGTGTTCTTTTGATAGTCCAATTTTATTCTTATACTTTGATGAGTTACAAATATTCGAGATTGTTATTAATAATTATTTTTGAACGAAATATAAATTGGAATTCTATGCATCTTTTATACTATTATATTTTTGGATATTTAGTGACTCTGGTATACTTCCCTTTCAGGTTTCGTGCATTATTCTCTTTTATCTATATGTTGCTAATCTTCATGCAAAGCTAAAACATAAAACTCTTTATCTATCGCCATAAATTTCGTAGTACACAAGAATACTTGAGTATAAATATTTTTATTAAAATGAATAGCTTTGAGCTTATAAAAATACATTTGTGAAGCAAAACTTATAATTCAATGGCTCTCCTGCATTATTAGTAAAACATAAACATCTATTGCTTATTCATCAGGGAAAAGAGTCATAAAAGATGGACATAGAAAAAATTTTCTCATCTTTACATGAAAAGATACATATACTTGACCC
>NW_021590533.1:0-213 GCF_001605985.2 Dendrobium catenatum
CTCCAAATGGAAGTGCACAAAAGGTCCATTAGTGAGGCAGCGATCATGCCTTCCGAGTATCATACTTGGTCAGATGTTATTGGTGGAAGACAGAGGGGGAGGATATATGGCTTGGGTTCACAGGGCTAAGCTTATGAGGGCAGTTCATCCACCTCAGCATTTTATGATCCAAGTGGAGCTGAAGAAACAGTGAGTCAGAGGGTTACAGCATTG
>NW_021590534.1:0-322 GCF_001605985.2 Dendrobium catenatum
GCAGAGAACCGTCCGTCCTTTCACACTCTCCAAGTGTTGGCAGCGAACCCTTCGACTATTCACACTCTCCTAGTGTAGGGCAGTGAACCCTTCGGCTATTCACACTCTCCTAGTGTAGGTAGCGAACCCTTTGGCTATTCACACTCTCCAAGTGTAGGCAGCGAACCCTTTGGCTATTCACACTCTCCTAGTATAGGAAGCGAACCCTTCGGCTATTCACACTCTCTAAGTGTAGGCAGCGAACCCTTCGTCTGTTCACACTCTCAAAGTGTCGGCAGAGAACAAGATCTCCTTAATAGATCTTCTCACAAGAATCTAGAAG
>NW_021590535.1:0-276 GCF_001605985.2 Dendrobium catenatum
CCGTCCATTAAATTAGGCAAAGATTTGAATTTGAAAGGTTGTTCTAATCGTACTGTACGATCATGATCGTACTGTACGATGTTTAAAATATTGCCTAACTTAATCCGCTGAATGTTCAATCAAAACGGCTTAATTTTTATATCTTGGTGGTACTGTACGATCTGGATCGTACTATACGATCAACAGAGACAATTCTGGCCGTCCCATGCTTCGTCCTGGACGAACTGCACTTTTATTGAGCTGTTCGTACAGTACATCGTACAGGACATCGTACAG
>NW_021590536.1:0-403 GCF_001605985.2 Dendrobium catenatum
CCAATAATAATCCTTTAACCATCTTCATCTAAACATGATCCTTAGACCACCACTACTAGCAATCATAACTTGATCACAGACCTTTGACCAACTACAATTATCAGACCACCATTACCTCATTAGAATCCTCTAACCGCTGTCACCAAATCAAAGCAATGTTTGCCACTTGCGATCGCGAATAATGTCAATACATATTATCACCAATAAGACTAATGCACATCATCAATATCAACTATGACTCCCAACGTCATCCTCCACATGCAAAGAATAAAAACCAAACAAATAACAAACTATCTCTTAAAGACATATCACATGCTGTAAGACACTTTCAATGTCCACGTTAAATGTGTTATATACATTGTATGTCTATTATATTTTTATCAACATTTTCCAGAATCATGAA
>NW_021590537.1:0-241 GCF_001605985.2 Dendrobium catenatum
TGAAAATACAAGGACAAAAAAAAAATAAAGATCCAAAAAACACAGGTTAAGAGATTAATCAAGTGCATAAAAAATCCAATCATACAAGAGAAAAATGAAGAATAAGATGAAATAACAACACCAATCAAGAAAGACCAATAATAAGAAAGATAACCAAAATGGGGAATAGAGGCTATTTGCTTCCTTATATAAGGGAACCCCATATGATCCTTTCTGACCATGACCCTTAAAATATGAAGAT
>NW_021590538.1:0-503 GCF_001605985.2 Dendrobium catenatum
CCAATTCACCCCCCTCTTGGCTCATCTAGTAATTTCAATTGGTATCAGAGCAATTTCATGAAATTATTTCTATTCAAAGTGATCATGGAGGAGAATTTGAAAATGAGAGATTTGAAGAATTTTATAAGGAAAAAGGAATTGATCACAACTTTTCTACACCTAGAACCCCTCAGCAGAATGTGGTAGTCGAAAGAAAAAAAAGAATATTAATAGAAGCTGCCCGAGCAATATTGGTAGAATATTCACTTCCTAATTATTTTTGGGCTGAGGCAGTTAGCTTAGCATGTTATATTCTGAATAGGGTAATTGTAAGATTGAAATTGAATAAAATACCCTATGAGTTGCTAAAAGGGAGAAGACCTAATTTGTCACATTTATATGTTTTTGGTTGTAAGGTGATCATTCATAACAATGGAAAATCTATCTTAGGAAAAATTTGATCCAAAATTAGATGAAGGAATTTTTGTTGGATACTCAAGTGTTGAAAAATTTTATAGAGTATT
>NW_021590539.1:0-270 GCF_001605985.2 Dendrobium catenatum
GACAGTCTTTCACGTGGACCTGCAGCTAGTTTTGGAGGCTTCAACTGAAACGTGAAAAATGAGTTCAACGTGTAGGTGGAACAGGTGACGGTATAAAAAAATTAGATTTCTGCTTTCTAAGGGGAATTCAGCTACAACTTGAAGAAAGCTCGTGGAAGGGGAGGAGGGCTGGTATTTACGCAATAGCTAGTGAGAAAACAGGATTTCTTGGTAGCAATGATCCTCTTGTATGTGGCCTGGAGAGTTTGACAGCCTGCTTGCGTGGAATCA
>NW_021590540.1:0-243 GCF_001605985.2 Dendrobium catenatum
TATGCCGTGGCGATAAAAAGAGGAAAGGTACACTCTACTATCACTGGCGCATATGCCAAAGTGATACGAAGAGGAAAGAACACTCTAATATCGTCGGACGCATATGCCGTGGCGATAAAAAGAGGAAAGGGGTGGTGAGGAATGCCTCCCAGGGACTCTGTCGGGCTCTCTCAACTAGAAAAAGAAACTTTACACTCTAATACCGCCAGGCGCATATGCCGCGACGATGAAAAGAGGAAAGAC
>NW_021590541.1:0-404 GCF_001605985.2 Dendrobium catenatum
ACCCGAAATTGACACCCCTACTTGAGGGCCGCCTCATGCAGCCCTATTTCAAAAAAAGTAGTAAATTATTATTTGGCTGAAATCACTGTAATACGGCTGCACTGTAGCAACCATGAGAAAAGAAAAGATTCATCTTTGGCTGAAATCACTGTAGCTGTTACTGTAGCAACGTGAGGAAAGGGAAAAAATCATTTGGCTGAAATCAATGTAGCAATTTGGTACTGTAGCAGAGTTGTAGCAGATGTTCTGAGTTCTATTTTCATGTTGAAAAGTTCAAATTGAACGTTTTTGGGGTCTCCGAAAATGTTTTTCGACGTTCCGGACCCAATTTTGACACTTTCGGAACTTAACGGGGCCTCTATGATCGAGTTTGAGCAAAATTTTAATTTTTGGAACACAATTTT
>NW_021590542.1:0-294 GCF_001605985.2 Dendrobium catenatum
TCATTCCATTCAGAAATTTTACCAAAATTAGTTCACCCTAAAGTGTATTGCAAGTTTTATGATTCAATTAGCACTAATCTAAGTTATGCTATAAGAATAATTGAAGTGTTCAATTCTATTTCAAATCTTGATTGGTTAATCTTAAAAAATATCAGATAGGTTCTTAAGTAATTTAGAAGTTCTATTTATTAGGAATAATTAACATTAAGAGACATATTAATTATTTTTAGGTTAAGTAATTTATTATTTTTTTTTATTTTATGCACTCTTATTTACTAAATTATTATTATTTAA
>NW_021590543.1:0-285 GCF_001605985.2 Dendrobium catenatum
TATATATATATATATATATATATATATTAAATTCTTCATTCAAAATCCAATGCACCATTTATCCATGTGGTCAGTTTCTTTTTTTAGGTGTAAGTCGCCCAAACAACAAGCGAATTGTTTAAGGCGACTAATAACGGGACTTTTATAACAACTAATTGACTCATTTCTGCCTAGTCAACCTAAGTCACCAATTAAAAGGGTGATTATGCCTACTTTTAAATTTTTGTAAAGTATGCTTAATTATTTATTTAAATTCCTAATCATGCTTAGAGTGAAAAATTGCCC
>NW_021590544.1:0-334 GCF_001605985.2 Dendrobium catenatum
TAATTATTAAATATTTTTTAAATTATCTTTTTTAAAATTAAAATACTCTTATTAGTGAATAAGAACAGTTATTATGGTACAAATCCACAATATATTGAATGCATGGAGTATTCAAAACATTTGGAATATTCAGCGTATTGTAATTTTTATCCTTCTTTGCTAGTATACGCTTGGAAGATCGGGCCTCCAAAGAAGATCAGAGGAGAGAGTGCGTTAGAGAGAGAGAGAGAGAGGGAGGGAGGGAGATCCATTTCTGCGCTTTATTCTCTTAAAATGGGAGTCTTTGGCTGTGCCTACGACACCGAGGTTTCTATATCCTCTCTTATAAGTTTCC
>NW_021590545.1:0-1038 GCF_001605985.2 Dendrobium catenatum
ACTTGTAGATGTACTTCTTGATGTTCCAACTTCAACACTTCGGGATGTACGTGTATGTTGTCCTGATAATTCATTACTTGTTGAACTATAATTTCCAAATAGAGAAAATAACTTTTCTCTAACCTTTATTAATTCTGATTCATAATCACCTTCATATAGTTTTCTATAGCACCATTCAACAAAAGCAAATTTGTACCGTGGATCTAAAATGACAGCTATAGCAAGTTTAATAGAAAATCCAGACCAATATTTCTCAAATTTGACTAGCATTCCTGCTGCCATTTTTTTGATGTATTCATGACCACTTAGGAGTTCATGTTTCAACGATGCACAAGCAGTAGAAATGAAAGGAAAGTACAAATTAGATGTTGGGTACTTTGATCCAGATATAACACAAGTGATCTCATAGAAAGGGGCCAAGAATTGCCAAATATATTCAACTTTATCCCACTCAACACTAGTTGGGCAATTCTTATAATTTGAATCACCCAATTCTAAATGCTGAAAAGGTCGTCGATAGTAAATAGCACTATCCAGCATGATGAAAGTGGAGTTCCATCTAGTTGGAACATCTTGTCTCAAACCTCTCTTCCCTTCTAGACAACTTTGTTTGATACATTCAACAAACTTTTGCTTCCTCACTTGAGAGCCTTTAACATACTTAATGCTCTCTCGGATTTTAATTACTGATGAATCAACCTCCTTCGGACCATCTTGAACTATGAGATTCACAATATGTGTTGTACAACGAATATGAAAGAACTCACCATCACAAAGTAAAGCACCACGTAAATATAAATGATTTCTTAAAAATTCAACTGAGGTATTATTTGCTGACGCATTATCCAAAGTAATGCTAAAAAGTTTGGTATCAATTTTCCACTCCATAATCATAGACTGCAACTTTTCAAACAATGAAATGCCATCATGAAGGGGTGGAATCAAACAAAAGCTTATAATCTTTTTTTGCAAATGCCAATCATTATCTATAAAATGCATTTTCAAACAAATAAAACCATCTGTATTAATAGAAGTCCA
>NW_021590546.1:0-202 GCF_001605985.2 Dendrobium catenatum
GAAAGACTGCTGAGTCGGAAGCCTTAGAGAGGACCGACTTTGAGGCCAATCGAGAGTTCGCTGCTCCTTCTACGTACCCTCTCCTTGCACAAAGGAGGGAGGTTGTAGAGATGAGAGCACGATCTTCAATCCACCTGCTTGATTACTACACAGAAAGACTCAAGTAAGAAAGAATTGAGCAATCACCAGCAATAGGCCATAG
>NW_021590547.1:0-1441 GCF_001605985.2 Dendrobium catenatum
CTACAAAAGAGAAAAATCATAAGAAATATTTCATACAAGCTGCAAACTGAATGGTCAAAAATCTTTCTATTTATTTCACTATTTTTACTAGCAATTCTATCTTTATATCTTTTCTAAAGACAGATTTGGATGGTAATTGGAGAAGGTTAATGCAATTAACCCCAACTATTTAATTCATATTGAGTTAAAAAAAATTCTTGTAGAAAATCTAAAATATTTTTTTTACAAATATTTTTTTTTATTATTTTTTTACAAATTAATAACAAAGATTTATAGGCTAATGTTAAAAAATAAACGATGATGTTTTTATTTCTTTCATTGGAGAATTTGGAGAAACATTATTAATCCATAAATAATTATTAATTAAAATAAATTAAGTAATAAATAATATTTTAAAAATGAAATTGATTTTAAATTATGTATTTAATAATTAAATTAATAAATTAAGACTTATATGTAAACGATATTATTCATATCTCAGTCAGTATTTATTATGCCAAATTATATATTAATTATTGTTAGAGGAAAAAAATATATTTCAATATATAAATATTTTAAAAAACTTTTTGAAATTTTGATAAAAAATTGTTGTAAAGCTCAATTTTATTACTTTACCCCTTCGATTTTCACATTTTATTTTTTCTCCGGTATGTTTAAAATTTATTATTTCTAGTCTTGCATTATGCTCTTAACATATAATTGTATGTTGTAAACAATTTTTTTTTTTTTGGGATAGAGATTGTCTTTTTTTAATTACAACTGTATAGTATTGCAATGGCGTGTTCCCACTCATCTTTACCTTAGGCTTATAATAATATTTTATCTATTTTATAAAATCCTTTTAAAACAAATTTATTTTCGCATAATTTATTTAATTCCAATTCAGTTAAAACTACATTTAAAATATTTTCTTTGATTAAATTCATCTAAACTATAAAAGTAATAAATCATTCATCTCACTATTTAAATAAAATGTATGTTTTTATACATATATAGTATGATTAAATTATATTAAAAATTCATAAAATTAAACATTAGTTATTTTAGTAAATTTAAAATTACTATAATGCCCTTATATACATATTTAAAATATTTTATTTTAATTAAATTCTCCTAAACTATAAAATTAATAAATCAATCATCTAACTATTTAAAATAATCTATTAAATTGTAATTTTTATGTATTTATTGTATGATTAAATTATATTATAATATCAAAAATGTTAATATCAAAGTGGTATAAGGGACTTCACAAATGCAAAATGAAAGGTCATATTTATTTGTTTTTCTTCAACAAAATGTCATGCTGAATTTATGTATTCATATTTAATTGCTATTGCTTCTGTGTTCCTGGTTTAACTGCTTTACTAAAAACTACAAAAAATGTAGATGAGCTTATATATATATATATATATACAATGAAAATGCAAATAAATTTATG
>NW_021590548.1:0-2438 GCF_001605985.2 Dendrobium catenatum
TTTTTGTTAAGTTTAAGTATAATTTATAAATTATAATGTTTCTTTTATAAATTATAACATTCTATCCAGCTAATGCTTTTAGGGGCTGTTTGGTTGCCTGAATTAGGAGTGTAAAGTAAAACAATTACCTGTATTTATTAAATTTGGTTGTTTGGATAAATTTGAGCGGTACAAAAGAAAATCAGCGGATGCGTTAGTAGTGTATTCGGGATACTGTTTTGCGTGAATTAGAAACCCGCTCGTATTGAGCGGGTTATAAATTCATCGGGAAGGAAGAAAAGCTTCATCGTTCGCGTGCTGTTCTGCTTCATTGCACGACTCAGGCTTCTTCGCCTCCTTCGTAGATGTTCGACTTCGCTCCGCCAAGAAGCTCCGGAGAGAGTTCGCTCCGGCGAGCATCTCCACTCCGTCGCCCTCAAGTTCGGCCTTCTCAGCTCCACTCCATCGTCTACTCGTCGTGCTATTCGGCTTCATTGCACGAGAAGCTTCTTCGGAGAAGCTCTGTTTAGCTCCACTCCGTCGTGTTGTTCGCCCTCAAGGCCCTGGATATCCATCGTTCGTTCTTGTTTTCTGCCGGCCCTGTACTGCATATCGGAGAAGCTCTGTTTCTCGCAAAAAGTGAGATTTTTAAGTGTTTATACGCCTTCTTCCGTTCTTCCTTTTACTAGAATCCAGCGATTACAGTTCTTCCCAAGTGAGTTCTCTAGCTTCCCCTTAATCAGATAAAGCACCTTCCGGCGCCGCTGGTCCTCCGCTTACAGGCCGGAGGCGTCCAATGAGAAAGGATAGACATAGCAAGATATACACGACACAAGGACCTCGAGACCGGAGGATGAAACTTTCTCTTGACGTTGCACGCAAGTTTTTTGACCTTCAGGATCTGCTGGGCTTCGACAAGGCAAGTAAGACAGTTCAATGGCTCCTCAGCATGTCTAAAGTCGCCATTAAAGAACTGGTTGGCGCGGCTTCCAAGTGTGCCGTGGTGTCCTCTTCTGAAGGAGAAGAAGACAACTCGACTGTATCGGATAGCAAGGGAAAGTCAACATCGGCTATTCTTGTAAACGAATTAGAAAGCAACGCAAAGCCTAAAGGTAGGATTTTGAAGTCGAGGTCTATGGTTCAGCCGAAGGTTGCTAGAGAATCAAGAGAAAAGGCAAGAGCGAGAGCAAGGGAGAGGACTTTGGAGAAAAAGATGATGAGATGTGGCAGGGAAGAGGATGGAAGTAGAGGTAATTACCAACAGGCAAATGTCTTTGATTGGATGATAAGTTCCCTGTGTTGCTTGATGACCAATTCTAAAGATGTGGCGTAATTTTTAGGTCAATAATGCAGTCAGTATGTCTTTCAATATTAATTGTGTTTCTCCAAAATTGGTTATCTTGATATATGAATGCCAAAGATGTTATGGTAGTTTGGAGCAGCCCTTAATTTAGTTGTTTAGCTGCAATGATTTGTGTACATTAAGCATAAACAGCTACTTAGTGCCAAGATAGATTTGGAGTTGAATTTTAATTTACTATTTTTCTTGGACTGGAAGTTTGAACAGATTTGAAATATTGCCTTTGTGATAATTTTTTTTTAAGAATTTTAATCATGTTTACTGATAATCCATCGGGTCTATATGAATCCCCACAATTTGATTCTTTTGTATTTTGATAATTTTTGATCTTGTATCTGTAAGAGTGGATATCTTTCAATGCAGATAGCTGGTTGCATCTCTGCAGTATCATCGTTACTCCATTTAGGTAAGGCAGGTCCAATGTTGAACACCACAGCATGGCAGGGAGGATTTTGCAAAATTTTCATTTTACATGAGAAACAACAGCTTTAGTTCCCAAGCTGACAATCTCATTTTGAATTTTTTGTGAGAGGAGAGCTCAATAAATTAATGTTGTTTTTGAATGTGAGGAGTTTGAGTGGAAGGTAATGGGAAAAGAGTTGTAAAATTTAAATAAATGATTGCAGATTAATAATAAAATTTTAAGTTACAGGGATTCCATTTCATTGCTTAAGAATGCTTCTAAATATTTTTATTTACATTCTTAAGAATGCTCTAAATAGCTTTGTTTGGAACATCTTTCATATTGTTTTTTACAACGATTTTTTAAATTTTTTTTTTACTGAAATGTTGTTTTAGAAAGCAAGAAGAAACTATCTCAAACGAAGTTTAAACAATTGATGATTACTTTTACAAATACATAAGTTATAATGACAAAAAAAATATTACAAATGCACTGTTTTTACTTTACTCTGAATATATCTAACCAAACAAGGGAAACATTTCTCCTGCGTTTACTTTGCAGACAACCAAACAGCTTCAAAGTATTTGGAATGCATTATATTTACTTTACACTGCATTTACTTTACATTGCGTTTACTTTGCAGGCAACCAAACAGCCCCTTAGTGAAAAATACTAGCAATTATATATTTTACATTA
>NW_021590549.1:0-312 GCF_001605985.2 Dendrobium catenatum
TGTTGTGTTTGCTATTAATCACCTAATCTTTTATGTTATTAGGATGATCCTCACAAGTAGATATTTTAGTAAGAGACTGAGAATGGTGCATTAGATATCATAATAAATGACATGTATAAGGTCATCATTCAAGAGACCCAACTCGCTATGACCAAGAGACCCACCTCGCTAAGGTCATCATTATCACTCTTACAAAAAAAATTCTTTCCGGGGGCGCTGCCCCCGAAAACTCCCGCAGGGGGGGTAGCGCCCCCTTGGACCCCTGGCAGACTCGTATATTGTTGTATTCATGATGTCTTATTATTGGGATAT
>NW_021590550.1:0-286 GCF_001605985.2 Dendrobium catenatum
TAAAAGCAACTTCTATTTTAACACCATTAATTTCACGGTAAGGTGGAGAATAACCTTCTTTTATGAGCATCCACATACGATAATCAGTTGATTGTAAAAATGTTGACATGCAGGTTTTCTAGAAATCAAAAGGTAAGTTGTCAAACAAGGAAGGTCGTGTAATTGAATAACCTTCAGTAGTATTTCCATTCCCAAAGTTAGACATGGATCAAATTCAAAAAGTTTTCAAACTTAAATTTTTCAATCTCGCTCTGATACCACTTGAAAGTTTGTTAGGCATGTTAAG
>NW_021590551.1:0-547 GCF_001605985.2 Dendrobium catenatum
GGTCTTTTGACCAATTCCCATACATCATTTTCAACAAATTGATTTAGCTCTTCTTATATTGTTAGAATCCAAAATTCTTTAGCTAGGGCTTAATCTATGTTAGTGGGTTCTATCATAGAGATAAATGCAGAATGACTGACTTTCTTCCTAAATACATGCATAGTTCTAACACCTTTAGATGTGCCTCCTAAGATAAGTTCATTAAGATGGCTAAAAGAATATCTCCATTCTCTAGTTAGTGGCTCCTAAGGTTCTATTGTATCTCATATAGTAATGGCTTATACCCCTTAAATGACATATATTATTTCTTCTTTAGGTTAGATTCAGAGGTCCTATTTGATTCAGCAAATACCATATAGGTAGAATCTTCTACTACCAAGGTCCTTTTATTAAAGATTTTATAGGCTTTCCCTACAGATGAATAACCTACGAAACTCCTTCATCAGAGTTTGGATCAAATTTTTCTAAAGGTGATTTTCCATTTATCATGATAAAGCATTTACACCCAAAAACATACTAGTGAGGTTGGGTGTCTTACCCTTAAGGA
>NW_021590552.1:0-248 GCF_001605985.2 Dendrobium catenatum
GATTCTATCTATAATTTCAATTTCAATATACATTTTACCTTTATTGAGTCAAGTCTTGTATCTACTGGACCCCAAGCTAAGTAACCTTACATGTAGACACTTAGGGGGGGGCGGTGGGGGGGGGGGGGGGGGGTTAGTGAATTAGGAGAAAATGGGTATTTGAACTAATCATATATTACGATGTAAATCATACTAGATAATCAGTTACGTTGAAATCACTAATTTGGGCACCCATTGTTAAGTAAGAT
>NW_021590553.1:0-242 GCF_001605985.2 Dendrobium catenatum
ACTCATTTCAGCCCCTAGTGATCATGAGTTCAAAATGCCAAAATACCCCTTTGGGGTATGAATAGTCATTTTGGATCAAATGAGCTCCAAACTGAATGTAACCACCTCCAGCAGGTTTCAAATATCAAACCAAACCTGTCGGACCCATTCTCAGGCCCTGGGTCAACCTGGTTGACCAAGTCAACTGAGTTGACCTAAAAGGCCGTTTAAGGGTCCAAACAGGTGTTTTGACCCAAATGACC
>NW_021590554.1:0-354 GCF_001605985.2 Dendrobium catenatum
ACCTCACTCTAAGTCGGGCTTTGATATTTCACCTCCAAGTTAATTGGTAGAGCGAAAGAGTCAAGACAAATCCTTTTGTATATGTCGTAAACTAGCATGCGAGTAAATAACTAGCGTGCTAAGTTTCACAATTTACAATAGACTTTTCAATTTCAAAATCATAAATTTCAATCATTTAAGCAAAATTCAATCTCTTTCAAAACCTTTCAAATCAACTTTAATCGTCGTCAATAGTCTATTGTAGTTAAACACATGCAATTCAAACTCTTGATCAAACCTGGATTTTGACATTTCACTCTAAGCTCGGTGCAGTGAATGAGTCAAGTCTAGGCCTCCCGATTTCCCTATATTTTT
>NW_021590555.1:0-224 GCF_001605985.2 Dendrobium catenatum
TATTTTGAATCAATATACATGTTGCAAGAATATCAACTATCAAGAGCTAAGTTGCAAAAAGTGGGCCAGTCACTGATGGTCTCAAGAAGAAACGTTTTGGAAGAAAAAAGTAGCTGTCAAGCATCTGGCTGAAGGAGATAATAATACCAAATACTTCCATGCTTTGGTTAACAAGAAATGGGCTATTAATTATATTCATTAAATTTCTCATGAGGATGGTTCTA
>NW_021590556.1:0-307 GCF_001605985.2 Dendrobium catenatum
CATTTAGATTTTTCTTTTATTATAGGATGTATAAAGACCTTAATCTAAGGTGACAATAAGTTCTTTATTAAAAATTTATAGGAAATTTCTTTATAGGATTTTCTTTTTTTCTTTTGTTGTTATTGCTCATGCTATTTGTGTTTAAACAAGTGGGATTTTGTACATAAGCACTATGTTATTAATTTAAATAAGAGTTCTACACTATGATACAAATTAATGACAACTCACAAATATCAATCGAACTTACCTCGAAGAAACTTGACCAAGAGCTGTAGCCATCGAAGACATGCCTCGTTTAGAGGGGGAC
>NW_021590557.1:0-1083 GCF_001605985.2 Dendrobium catenatum
AAGAAATTATATCATTTACAACAACAACAAGCCTTTATCCCACTATGTGAGATCGGCTATATGAATCTTTTTTTTTTTCCATTGTGTTCTATTAAGAGTTAAATTCTCATCTAAATTTAAAAAAAAAGGTCTTTTCTAATATTTTCTAATCATGCCTTTTTAGGCATACCAATCTTTCTTTTAATACTTCTACTTTCCTAATCGGGTCATCAGAAGGTCACAGTTTTATGTGACCAAACCACAAAGGAGGCTATCTTCTAATCTCATCTTCTACTAGAGCTACTCCAACATTTTCACGTATATGCTCATTTTGTATCATGTCTTTAAGAGTAAAGTCACTCATCCACCTAAGCATACTCTTCTCTGCAACACTTAATATTATGCTTCTCTTTTAATGGCCAACATTCTGCACCATAAAGCATTGCAGGTCTCACTACTATCTTATAGAATTTTCCCTTAAGTTTGAGAGGGACTTTTCTATCACACAATAAGTCCGATGCATTCCTCCACTTCAACCATCCAACTTAAATTCTACTAATAATATCTCCATCTATTTCATCATTTATTTGAACAATAGACTCAATATATCTAAAATGAGTGTTCTTATTAATGACTTGATTGCCCTTGCCTAAAATCATAATCCCCCAATTAGATCTATTACTATTAAAATTATACTTCATATACTGAGTTTTAGATCTACTCAAATGAAAGCCTTTAGACTCTAAGGTTGACCTCCATAATTCAAGTTTACATTCAACTCCTCTAGTCTTATCAACAATAGGAATATTATCATTGAAAGCATACATCTGGGTACAACCTCTTGCAAATGTCTAGTGAGAACATCTAGGACTAAAGCAAAAAAGATATGGGCTTAAGGCTGATCCATGATGTAATCCAACTGAAATAGGAAAATAATTGGTCAAACCACCTTGTGTTTGTACACAAGTAACAACTCTTGTATACGTATCCTTAATGACATGAATATAAGCATTATTAACCTCTTTCTTATGATATAATTAAATAAATTATATCATTAACTAAATAAAAATAATATATTATTTATATATTTAGTTTTATTATAAA
>NW_021590558.1:0-211 GCF_001605985.2 Dendrobium catenatum
GAGTTTCCTTCAATCCAAAAATGGCAAACACCGGTTGCTGGGAAACCGGTTAAGGATGAGAATGTGGAGTTGAAAGCGGCAGCAAATGCTTGGAAGAAATCTACGGCTGTTAAGCTGAGCTCGTTGGAGAAGGCTGAAAACTTCTTAAGGAAGGACGGATCAGTGAATCTAGACTTGAACAAAGCAAGGAGCAATATGCAGAAGCTGGATA
>NW_021590559.1:0-371 GCF_001605985.2 Dendrobium catenatum
TGAAAGATAAATATATTTGATATTCCAGATAAATATTATTTTTATTTTATTGATATTGCATAAGTTGATAATGATAAGTGGCCAACAGTGGTTGGTGATATTTTATTAAAATAAATATCGAAATATTATTTTGAGTTTGTTTTTTTTTTTTGGCAAAAATAGTTTAATTTATTACAAAATACCCAAAATAATTTATTAAATTGATTAAAAATTTAAATAAGGTCTTAAATATCACCTAAATTAATCATCAATGCTTAATTAATATTCTTCTTGTCTTAATTAAAAAACCAAACAAAAAGTTTATATAATTGATTAAAATAATATGCAAAAGAAAACATGAAAAGACCTCACTAATTAGCACATCAAAATCG
>NW_021590560.1:0-239 GCF_001605985.2 Dendrobium catenatum
AAATATCGTTCGCCCAAACATATAAAGATGCTTTGCTTTCTCAGTTTCTCTGAGGTTTTGAGGAACATCTGTAGCTTCAGAAATTCAGATCCCAATATAAAATTGGGCCAAAATTTTCTTAGCAGAAGAGCAATTTTAAGCTGTGTTTGGAGCGATTTTTTTTCCTGATTTATAAAGTTGTTGTAGAGAAATTAATTTTTTGATGTGGTTTAAGAAAATAGATTTTTAAAACATTTTTT
>NW_021590561.1:0-249 GCF_001605985.2 Dendrobium catenatum
ATTGCTTGTCAATTAAGACTGTATAGAAGCTATCGATGGAACATATGTGGATGCTTGTGTTTTAAGCGCTTAAAATGTGGCTTATATATGATAATGTGGTTCAACGACACACAATGTTATGATAGTTTGTGACTTCAAAAGGTGTTTTACTTTTATCATGACAGGCTGGGAGGGTAGTGCACATGATAGCTGTATTTTTAAATTTACTATATTTAATCAAGAATATCAATTTCACATACCACCAACAAG
>NW_021590562.1:0-271 GCF_001605985.2 Dendrobium catenatum
ATCTCGCAAAGGTTCAGACGTGATTCATGCTTCTATGCCCTGTTAAGAATTCGTGTGACTAGCATTGCCCCTCCCGTTGATTTTAAGTGGTAGTTTTGTGTATTTGATTTCAAACTTTTTTTTGGAAGGAGAATTCTCTCTGTGAGGTGTTTCTTATGATTTTAGAATTGTTTGAGTTTTGGCCCATAAATGTGGATTTTTTTTTTTAGAAGCTTTCTATGAAGGTTATCTTTGCTTGGTTGTTTTCTTGCATAATGTTAAAGGACTTTGG
>NW_021590563.1:0-249 GCF_001605985.2 Dendrobium catenatum
ATAAATAGAAAACAACACAATGAATAATAGTAGCTTTAAAAATAATCCCTAGTCTAAAAATGAGAATTGGAAAGCATAGAGGTGCACTCAAATCCTACGTTTACTAAGCTTAAGCAAGAGCAATGCGGAGGAGCCCGTCGTGACTGCAATCAAATCAAGAAGAGTTAGACTAAAAGGGATAAGATGCAGGTAGGGAGAGAAACCTTCGTCAAGGGGTAGTGGAGATCCTCCACTCAATGCCTTCGAAGT
>NW_021590564.1:0-217 GCF_001605985.2 Dendrobium catenatum
ACAAAAATTAAAAGAAATAATTTTTATTTCGGTTCAATATAATTTTAAAAGAGGGCTTAAATTTTTTTTTAAACTACCAATTCACCCCTCCCCCCTCTTGGTAGCCTTTGGGACATTAACTTAGGCTTAACAACCTAATTATTAGACTCAACATAAGTGTCTCTCCTTTAGCCCCCATACCTAGGCGGAGAAGCCCTTACAAAATCACTTCCACCTT
>NW_021590565.1:0-8037 GCF_001605985.2 Dendrobium catenatum
AGTCGCTAGTGGTGGTCACCCAATAACACGCTCGCCGGGGCCCTTGCGGTTTACACGATTGTATTTTCTCCCACTTATTTAGTGTCCTATGTGTTTACAAATTACAGGTGGCCGTGGCGGTATTTCGAATAGACATCTCTCTAGTTCGCTTGTACCAAAGGTTGCAAATCTGGTGGCGTAAGCTGTTGTATATTAGTAAGCGCTTCAATGTGCTATGGCTTGGTTGACTAAAATGGTTGCAGATCGGTTAGGCGTTAGCGGTTGGTAATTGTAGACAAGTCTTTCTGTCTTCTTGTACGACATGTTGCCGATCCGGTGCGTAGGCTTGTAGATTGTGAGACGCTTCTGTCTGCTTGTAACGAATGTTGCAGACCGGTGGCCGTGGCGTTGTAAGATTGTCTTGAATATTGACCCCCTTTTAATCGCCCCTTTCTCATCACCGGGGATGGGTCTTTCTGAACTTTGGGAGTCATTGGACTATATATTGACTCCCCCTTTCTCATTCACGCCGGGGAAGGATTCTTTTGGACTTTGGAGGTTCTTGCTTTGAGAGAGAACTCCCTCTTTTGAGATCTGTGCGGTGAGTAGTATTGGACTCGTTATTATATGATGGATTTGTGGATACCATATACTGTTTTCTTTTTGAATTTAGGGATTTTTGGAACCACCGAGAAGTTAAGTTTCGGATAATGATTTAAACATCGTCTTCCATATCTGGACTAAGATGGTTTTCTATGTTCGCTATAAGAAGTTAATTATACATCGAGCCTAGTTCTGTTACTCCGACGTGTGTAGATCTTAATCACCGTTGTGTGTAAGGTGACGCTGGGCAGCTTGTGCCCACAAGATGGTAGTAGTTGTGTACCTACGATATATACCAGACTGTTGTTATCCCCCGTGAGGCGGATCTGTATTTGTCTGAATGGGTTCCGTGTGTTCTCGCTACGAGCTCCTGGAATTTTGTAAGGAGAATCCCTCGGGTTTCTTTGCAATTACACATTCACGCTTTTCACCAATCCAGGTCGGGATTTGCTCGTGATAGAGGCACTTGTCGTATTCACTCACCAGTCATTTTGTTTTTGTTTTTGATCTCTTTCAGTACTTCGCCACTGGAGGTTCATGTAGGAATAGGTAATGATACTATTTATTGTACGTAGTATTGCAATAAAGTATCTGATTACTCTCACACGGATAAACTTGCTTACTTTGAACGCATGTGCATTCAATTTTTCTCTCAATCTAACATCTAACCACTAAATAGTTCACGCCACACATCGCTATCTCAATCTTCTAACGCCAAAAATTTACCAAATCTCCGTCTTATTCTCGGTAAACCTAACCTCAGCCCAACGATGCAATACCTATTTTAATTCGTGGACGGTAATTCTTTGGATTGGTGTGTGTTCTTTTTTAATCAATAAGTACCTATTTCATCTAGCTACATGTTGAACACATAGTGGCGATTCAACGCGTGTACCATTAGATCCTATAACTGTTTATTTCATATAGTGGCATGTGAAATTGGTGGGATTGTCGTAATACTACTCTAGACTCCCTAGAAATTTTGACGCAATGTTGTTAGACATAGAACCATTGTCTCACTCTAAGCTACCTGTTCGGTGTAGCAGTGAAAGTCAAGAGATCTACGCCGATCTACTTTTCGACGCCTCAAATTTCCCAGGTGGGAGTATTTTGCTCCTGAGATTGCATCATAATTTTTTGGTTTATTACCAAAGTTAACTTGTTGGAATATTTTGAAAATCTCGTATGAGTCTCCATTTTTGTGTTTTCCGTAAATTTGGACATACTTTCATATCTAGGAAAAATCACAGGCACAATATTTGCTAACGCTTAATGAGGTTTTGCAGAATTCAATCGTGATATTTTCTGGAGTTTGAGAGGGCATTTTTGCATTCTTAAGCAACCATTTGTCGTCCTGTCCTTTTCGAGTTATTTGTCACGATTTGGATCTTAGTTAGGATAGTGACTTGGTAAAAAGGAGTTCGGTTTGGTAAGCAAACCTGAACTGTCACTTCTTGTCGTTATGTCGCCTGATAGTTATTTCGTGCATAATTCTCAACCATTTAAGTTTTTGTAGTAGGAATTTTGGATATATAAAATTGAGTTCTCACTAGTGATTCTACGTTCCCGCAACCACATTGATTGGAACGGGCAAGCTCAAAGAGTCTCCTAAGTTCCCTGAGATTAGTTGAGTTACTACTGAGTCCTTCAAAAAGTTCTAATGTGTAAAAGTTCGATAAATGGTCTTTATATCATCAAAGCCTTCATATCCAAAAAATTTCTCAATTTTATTCAAGGGCATATTGTTATCCAAATATTTCAATTACACTAATTTTGACTTCTAGAATTTGGTTTCAGAACCTTACTGATTTTGTCTTATATGATCTTTTATAATCATCCTTGAGTTTGTTTCTGATTCACAAAGGTCACAGGTTCATTGGTCCAATCTTTGTTTTTTTGAGTTCAATCCGGTCTAGGTACGAGTCTCATTTTTGTCCATTGCGAATGTGCAACATCAAGTCCCAAGTAACGGTCCGTCTTCACTGAATTTCGGACAGCCTCCCGGTTAATTCCCCGTTTAGGGGAAAACTACGAGAAAAGCTGGGCCTTTCACCACCCGCGCAATAAGGTTGTATGGTAAGGGAAATCAACACTCAAATGGCTGGGAAACTTCCTCTCGTCTTCTCACTGAATAAAGATGTGCTTCTGTAACGGAAGAAGAGTTACTTAATGGAAGTTTTACAATCCGTGCCGGTGGACGCGGTAGATAGATTAAGAATTTCGTGTCAACCCCCACTCCAAGATTATCGCGCTTAGTAATATAATATAGCCGTGTATGGGAGGGCTCTGGACGGTAGAACATAATTTAGATCTGTCTGTTGGTCTCAAAGGGATTCCCCTTAAGTAGAATTACTTATAGGGGCTTCAAGAGTTGACGTGTTTAAATGTACACATTTGCTTTTCCCCCCGTCCGTCCGTCATTCTTTCTCTAAGATGGAGGTTCGTTGTATACAGCTTAAACCTTTACACACTTGTATAATTAACACCTTCTATATGCTCGGTTGAAGATCAATATACTCAAGTCTATAAAATGATATGATAACCAAAAAGAGCTACCATCATTCAGTCTGAGATCGGGATTCAAGATTCTAGCCTTACAGCTTTTAAATTAACTATAACAGGTTACTTTATAAGATGACCCCCGCTCGCCCGTACTGGGTGCTCGTCGGTAGAAAAGAATGAGAACTGGGCACACGCGGGTCCCTTCCCCACCACGCCATAAGGCGTGTATAGGCGGTTTTCCGGTGCGCCACGAACACCCGAAGTAAGTTTAAGGCGATTGCTGCGCTTGTCGTAGCATCAGCTACAGCGCACGAAAGGCATGCATAGGAGTTTTCGGTCTGCTGCAAACAACGGCAGCAAAGATCCTGAAGTTTAAGAGAGGTTTCGTACTTCGCGGGCTCGATGGTGGGCGGTTTCAAAGTGCACAAGTTTCTTTCCCCTCTGCTCGTGGGTACTCTATGAGTGGCGCCTCGTCGTAGTAGCTGCCCCGGGATGCCACTTCCGCACCAGAGCACAGAAAAAGGAATCTGTAAGGCTAGAGAAGGATCGTTGGTCGAAAGCCTTAGAGAGGCCTTTCGGAGGCAATCAAGAGTTCTGCTCCTTCTACGTATCCTTCTCCTGGCACAAAGAGGGAGGTATGTAGAAGATGAGAGCAGCGATCTTCAATCAACCGCTTGATTACTACACAGAAAGACTCAAGCAAAATTAAATGAGGCGACACCAGTACTAGGCATAAAGCCCCAATTGGGGTTATGATTCGTCCACTACTAGAAAGCATGTTAGGGCCGTTACTACAACGTGTCCCATAACATCATCAAGCAGGGAAGAGGAGTAGAAACCACTCGGGGTGGCCACTCTCTCTTAACTACTAGTCTAGTAGTATGAGAGGGGAAATAATCTAAGATTTGTGTCAGATATGTGATACCCGGTCAGAATTTAACTTTTAGCGGGGTCCTATCTGCGATAAACTCTTGTTGATTAGTAATGATGGCCGTGCGCTTGATCTAGGGATAGATGCAGCCCTTTAACAGTCTTCTCCTTCAAAGTGATTGTAGGCGCACTCAAAAGGCGTGTATATGTGTCAATTCCAGTTTTCATGTTGACAGGGTCCCATGCCCGAGTGCCGCCCGAACACCGGAAGTAGATAGATGTTTTGTCAACGGAACCTTTAACGGAAACACTTTCCAGTTTCTCAAGTGTACTACGATCGATTCTATCCCAATTGTACTCAGAGATATCTGGTATATCTTACTTTTAGATGGCGAAAACTTGACGGACTCCCTGGTCTGGAAGTCTTCCAAAAGAAGGCGACCGAACATCATAGTATCTCGAGCGCAAATTAACACAGGCCCAAGTTAGTTGTTGATAATAATCCGTCCACTGGTGGTCCCTACCTTGCTCTTCGATGGGTTTTCGGAGTATCTCTTTCGAGACTCTAAGATCGGTACTTCCATCCACAACCTTAGTTTTGAATTCTGAAGAAGACATGAAGATACTATATATCCTATTGAGTTTCTGCTAATCTTCCTAAGGTCTACTAGAGATTGTTCGGGTACAGATTCTCCTGCTATGTCTAAAATTCTATTGCTCAAATAGATATTCAAAGATTCATATGCGAGCTGATGTACCGGGTTCGCAGGATTCCGAGGGAGAGAGCAGCATTTTTTTGGAAAATAATCTTTTCAGAAATAAGATTGAATGAATGATTTGAGTGAAATTCATTTTAATTTCTTTATAATAATCCATTAAATTACCTTTGTAATATTTTACAGTAGTAAATCTCAGAATAGTTTATCTTCTTCTCTAATACTTGAGATATAATCCAGCATTTATTCAAATAAATAGAAATGAATTTCATAAATTTAATAAAATAATTTAAATAATTAATTCAACAATTGGAATTAAATTTTAAGACATAATAGATAGCGATATGGCTCTTAATCTTCATACATGTTACACATAATTAATTAGTAATTGGAATATTCAAGTATAAAACATAATTTTAAAGAAAAATATTAAATGATGTGCGTAAATAGTCGACCATAAATGATCCAGAATAATGCACGAAATGTGTACTAACCAAATATAAATCTAAAAGATGCGCAATATATATATCGTAGCCGCTATCACACAGAAAAAGAGAAGAAGAGTAAAGATGGTCATCCTTTACTTCTAATTATCTAATATCCTTAATTTTAAACGATAAAAACTTAAGAATAAAAAAAATTTGATCACCTTTTAAATACTTGCTATTGAAAGTCTTGAAATCTAGAAAATTTATCATTATTTCAAACCTAATATAATTAATTAAAAAAAACTAATCTCATGTCCCAGTCAAAATCATTTCTATCAGTATTCTCTCTGGCTATGTCGTATAGGACGAGATATAGCAGCTCATGATTGCAGAATGAGGCCAGAATTGAAAAAGAAGGCAGTTGGCAATAAGAAGGGAGAATTGAGTTACTCCTTTCACCAGCAAAGAGCTCCTTCCAACTTCTTTAATGTATACTCTCCCGACTCAAAGTTATTTGAGAGGTTTAATTAATCTTTTCTGTTTACATTTCAAATCTACAATGTCATGAGTATTTAACGGGAAAAGGTACGGGCTTCGATAGGGTCGAGTGTGTGACGCTACACTTGTCGGGGTCAACAAACTAAAATTCCTACCCTTTTTAAGGTTTGATGGGGACTGTCAACCCCTTACTTCTCTGCAGCAGTGGGCAACTTCTAAAGTCAGGATTTGTTGGCACGCGGAATTCACTGTGCTGTCTCATACAGGAAAGGGAACAGGGAGGGGTCCAGGTAGCGTGACTTGCAGCTGAACTTAAGGGCGATGGAGGATTGGTTTTCTTTTATTGAATAGTCGTAAAAAGATTGAATCTTCTCTTTTTTGATCATATACGCGAACCTTTCAAAATCAAATTCGTCTCCTTTCTCGAGAATCGTGTGTAATTCCTTACGTGTAGGAAATCTTTTCCTCCTTTAAGGTCTTCTTCAACAAAATATCACACTCTATATTGGTCCAGATCGACCCCCGATTAGAGGAGATATTTTCTTGTAGTGCTGGAAATGAGGTCTCCAATCAATCAAACAACGACTTCGAGCTACGAGTGCCCGACTTCCAATTGCAGGAGTCTCCTTCGAGCCTTGCAGAGCTTTCTTGTCTTTAAGGCTCAATACAACTCTCAGAAACTCTTTCTGCGGGCTGAGAGGATCGGGATTCAAGCCCGACGGGAGAGACGGGCTCGTGAAAGCTTGACTGGTTAAAGCGCAGCGGCAAGAGGAGTTTGAGGTGAGATAGATTAGAGTCGAGCGGGAGAGCTATGCTGCTACTTAGGGAATGTTCTTGGCCAAAGTAGAGAGTTTGATACGAGCGTTATATGAGAGTCTTTGGGGTAGTTCGCTCTTGGCCGGTGCATATCTTAGTCTAAGCAGAGAGATTGGTGGGAGGAGTTTGAAAGCTAGTACATAGGTTCCTATCGTTTGTAGAGACGATCTTGGAGAAAAATTTCAACATTAATTGGATCAAACCCTGGGAATTGCCACCCGAATAATTTTAAATGTTACGGGGAGGCTCTTCAGGAAGTAACCATGCCAGGAATGAGTGTCAAATTCAAATCAATAAGTCTTCAAATTTACATGGATTAAAGAAATTTAATTAATTCAAATCGACCTTTCAAATTCAAATTATACAATTCAAATCCAAACCAAATCAATTCAAATCTCAAATTCTATATTTCAAATTCGATCCACTGATGTAGGAAGTTTCCTCTACATACGATCATTCAGACTCGATCCCTTGTGATGAATGCATGATTTCTATCATATAACGAAGTTTCATTTTCAATCTGTATTCCGCTTATGGTAGAGCAATTTCCCTTTAATACGATCATTGACCAGACTCGTATCCTTCCTGTGTGAAGCAGTTTCCCTTCACATACGATCATTCACAATCGTATCCCATGATGTAGGTGACTAAGTTCCATCTTACATTTATGATCATCTAGAATCTTATCCTCTGATGTTTAAAACAAGTTTCTTCACAATCGATCATTTCAAATTTGATTCGTTGTGTAGAGCAAGTTTTCCTCTACAAATATCCGATCATCAGACCCGATCCTCTATGTGGAGCAAGTTTCCTCCACATATGATCATCCAGACGTGGTTCTTTGTGTAGAGCAAGTTTCCTCTCCACAAGACCATTCTTTAGTGATGGAGTACGCCCTTCGTGGCACCATCCTAAATTTCAAATCTAGATCCGATCTTTCGTGGAAGCAATGCTTCCTTCCCACGAGATCATTCTAGTTTTCTTTTCCTTAGGATAGATGTGAGTCATCGTGCTTTCTCTCCTTAGGATTAGATCCGCTAGTGGTGGAGCACGCCCTATGTGGCACCATCCTAGTTTTAAATTTCAGACTAGATCTTTCGTATAGAGCAAGTTTCCTCTCCACGAGATCATTCTTTAGTGATGGAGTACGCCCTCAGTGGCACCATCCTAAATTCAAACTCCAGATCCGATCTTTTGTGGGAAGCAATGCTTCCTTCCCACAAGATCATCCAGTTTTCTCTTCCTTAAGGATAGATGTGAGTCATCGTGCTTTCTCTCCTTAGGATTAGATCTACTAGTGGCAGAGTACGCCCCTCGTGGCACTACCCTAGTATCAAATTCAAATTCGATCCTCTGTAGTTAGGAATTCTTCCTTTCTATATGATCATTCTTTCCTTCTCTTCCTTAGGGTTTAGGTACTCTTTTCCCTTAGGATCAGATCTGCTAGTGGTAGAGTACGCCCTTAGTGGCACTACCCTACTATCAATTCAATATCCAATTCTCTAGGGTTAGGTTTTCCCTTTCCTTAGAACCAATTCAAAACTCAATCCTCTAGGGTTAGGTCTTCCCTTCCCTTAGAATCTATTCCAAATTCAAACTCAGAGGTTAGGCCACCCTTTCCTTTA
>NW_021590566.1:0-271 GCF_001605985.2 Dendrobium catenatum
ACGAAACGCTCCAAAACCCCCTAGCCCGCCTCTTCTTTCGCCGTTTCTACGAACGGGTTCCGCTCGGCTTTGGACCGCCGGGCGTAGAACCGGACCGGTCCAGCTGGGACCGGTCCAAGCGTAACAGAACCTTAAATGAGAAAAGATTGATTTAAATCAAAATATATTTAAAATTCAAATAAGTTTGGTTTAAGTAACTTTCCTAAAATAAAAAAGAGTAGATTAGAGAAGAAATTTCAAATTTCAAATTAAAGAAAACAGATTTTATTGC
>NW_021590567.1:0-416 GCF_001605985.2 Dendrobium catenatum
GGACTACGATCACTTGAACTGGTCGAGTCAAATTGGCTTTCGTTCTTCCTACAGTCCTTACTAACGGGTTGACGAAGTGGAGGTTCCGCTACTACGGCCTTTCTTATGGCGTGTTGAGTAGACAGAGCTGCCAGCAATCCGGCCATATTTGGGCGCGTTGGATCCGACCTTTTACACCCATTCGAACCTTAAGCTTCAGACTGTCGAAAGACTTCAAGCTTCTTCGGCTCAATTTTGTAGTGTGTAGCCACAAAAGTCTCTTTCTTGACTTTTGAGTCTCGGTTTGTTGGAGAATGTGTTGTCTCTATCTTTTGAAAGATCACCTGCATATATTTTAAAAAGCAAGCATTTGTATTCTTTAGCACAAAAGAACATTTGTATTGATAATTTTAAATATTTATTCGGGAATCTCGGCA
>NW_021590568.1:0-209 GCF_001605985.2 Dendrobium catenatum
TTATACAATTTATTTTATTTAATTAATTTATTATTTCAAGTTTATTTTTAAGGTCATTTAAACTTAGTTTGGTTTAAGTTTTTACTTGACTTAGGGTTTCTAATTTTTTTTTCAATGATTTTAATTTTTATTACATTTTAATTATGTCTGTAAGGTATTTTATCAATTTTTTTCATTTTTTTATTATATTACTTATCTTATTTGAGGAA
>NW_021590569.1:0-237 GCF_001605985.2 Dendrobium catenatum
AGGCTTCGGCCAGGCCGATTGGCACTGTTCAAAATATAGGCCTGAAACTAGTTCTGGGAACCGTCCAGGACGATCCAATTTGGTCTGATCGTCCCGGGACGATATGGCGATCGGCCGGGCCGATCTGTGTATTATAAAGCTGGAATCAGTCATTTTGAAGAGAGAGAAAATCAAATTTTATAAAAATATCAGCCGAGGAAAGAGAAAGTCGAGGTGGAATTTGCAAAAGTTGATTTT
>NW_021590570.1:0-672 GCF_001605985.2 Dendrobium catenatum
ATCTTTCTTTCCCACAGTCTGGTGATTGGAGAATCAGGAAGATAGGTTCCTCAATGCTGCACGCCTTGCTTCTGCTTCAGTGCTTGATGTAGATTCCCTATGAATATCGTCCAATAGAAGAATCGATTTGAAAATATAAGAATGACTCGATTTTTGACCTTTAAAGGTTGGGTAGCCCGAGGAGGTATCAACAACAACTTGTTTTATTGCGGGACAACTCATGATGTTCATATCGTTCTATTAAGCGCCTCTGCATCTAGCATTAGATAGACCTCATATAATAATTTTCCTAGTTCTACCGTATCTTTGTTTCATTTCTTCTGGATCTACTACCAGAAATTCAACGCGTAATCTCATCATTCAATGTGTATTCCTAAATGATCTAATTTTTCAATTATTCAACCATTTCATTTTTTAGCAAGTTCTACGTTAGCCTGTCTTGGTAATACCTCCCACCCGAATGATCTACCCACCTCACCCACAACCAGTAAATCATGCTATATTGACCTTCTCTTCCGAAAGAGCTTACTTTTTATGGCATGAGCTTATGAAGTCCAACAACTCTATTCTCTTTTCTTTCATAAGGGAATTTGCTTCCTTCATTCATTCCTATCCCATCCTTAGGTCAATCAATGTGATAGATTCAGATGTGGATTTGGATGCTTGCATGGC
>NW_021590571.1:0-213 GCF_001605985.2 Dendrobium catenatum
CCACGCGCAATAAAGGCGTGTATGGTAGGTGTCCTCAGACGAGGGCACCGCGGCCATGATTTTTTGTTCCTCACACCACGCC
This sequence comes from Dendrobium catenatum, assembly GCF_001605985.2. Lineage (NCBI taxonomy): Eukaryota > Viridiplantae > Streptophyta > Magnoliopsida > Asparagales > Orchidaceae > Dendrobium > Dendrobium catenatum. The sequence continues at coordinate 83 of NW_021590571.1, forward strand.
CAATAAAGGCGTGTATGGGGTCTTTGACGGTACCTGTTTAAAAGATAATTTGCTTTTCCCCCTCTCGGGGATACTTAAAAGTGACACAATTTGCTTCCCCCCGCTCGGGGGTACTTATAAGTGACACCGCC
>NW_021590572.1:0-292 GCF_001605985.2 Dendrobium catenatum
GTACCTTTTTGTTATTCGTGCATCCGGTGGGCTACTTGCCATTTGGGTTCTCTCACTTTGCAAGCATTCAATATTAAAACATAAAAGAAGCCACAGGGAGACTAAAAGCAAAACAAGATACGACTAAATACAATGGAAAGAATGAAATCAAATATAAAAAGGAATGTAGGCATTGTTGTTGTTGGACACACTTCTTTGAAGCCAAGTGTGCCTTTAAAACAACATTCTCACCAATTCAATATAATATGAATATGAAATGTCACGACCCGGCCCGGTTAGCTCGCAAGTGCGA
>NW_021590573.1:0-241 GCF_001605985.2 Dendrobium catenatum
CATACTCGTTAATATGGTAAAAAGTATAAGTCCTTAGAGAATCAGCAACTTGTTAAAAAGTACACTATTTGAAACAAAATTTAAGAACTTTTGATCTTATCTAGTACATGAAAATAAAAACCAAAGCATTTTTTTAGTATTTTATTCTTTAGTTGAAGAAGAAAAAGAAATGAGATCCATCTAACATCTAATCTATAAATAATTTGCTTTTTAATTATTACAATATCTATTTTATTTAAAT
>NW_021590574.1:0-771 GCF_001605985.2 Dendrobium catenatum
GGAAAAGGAAAGGAAAGAAGAATTTGAGAGAAAGCTACTTTTTGTAATTTTTGTTTGTTGCCCCCATTAGGAAAAATTTCTTATTGTTATAAGTAGCCTAAATCCCATTTTAGTTTTCAATAATTTTAAGTTATTGATTTAAATCTTCTCAAGAGTGATAAACATATATTTTTCTCTTGATTTATTGATTTTTTATCATGTAACTTTTTTTATATATGATAGATATGCACATTTTGACAATGATATTATGAAATTTCATCGAGTATATTGATTGTTATGATTTTTAGAGTTATTTGTCTAGCTTATTAAATCATATATAAAAAGGAAATTGTAGCTTAAATCGATTTGAAGGGCATATGTGCATTGCAGTAAATTAGGATTTTGGTATACAACCAACTAGAATATTAGAATGTACTTTATAGAATGAATTTGTAATTTAGATGATTATTAAAATTTATGTAAATTGTTATTATATATAAGCAATGAAGACTGAATGTTAAGACTAAAATTAATATATGTTGGCACTTATATACAAGTTCCTATTATTAATGACCGATCATTGATTTTATTAAAAGCTATGATTTTTATTGATTGTGAGGAGCATGTATTTTGATTTTTTGAACACATTGAAAGCTTTAGTGAGTTTTTAGTTTATGTTAAGTTTTGTAAGCTTATTTTTTTGACTTCCTTGATTAAAGATCAGGGAAAGAGTCAGGACTATGTAGAGTGAGGTTGATTAAAATTTTGATGTTTTTCTTTCAATATTTTTGT
>NW_021590575.1:0-325 GCF_001605985.2 Dendrobium catenatum
GATAAATGTGAATTCACCTATGTTTGTTAGAAAAAATTCTCATGGAAAAGACAAAAGTTCTTAACAGGTTGATAAGGATGATGTTGTTGTGCTAGAAAGTAATGATGGAATGTTTACTGTTGTTGAAAAGGATAGAGGTGTGAACAATAATGTTGATGATGTTTAAAATAATGAAATAGTTTGATTGAAAGATGAGATTATTTCAGCTTGGTCAAAACCACAACACATTAAATTCTCTAACAAGTTTGAAAGAGTAGAAATGGCAGATGATGGGGTAGTAGTAAAATTGAATGCTGATTTGGAATAAAAAAATTTGCAAATTCAT
>NW_021590576.1:0-304 GCF_001605985.2 Dendrobium catenatum
ATCGGGTTCGAACTAGAATTCACTTATCGACCCGCGCGGCATCCTTAGGCGTCACGTGTGTACCAATAACACGCTCGTCGGGGCCCATGCGGGTGATTTTTATATACTCCTTTAGTGTACCTATGTGTATACAGTTTATAGTGCACGGGCAGGGGTATTTTGAAAGTATTTTGTAAATGTCTTTTACCCGCTTGCGTGGATATTGCGGGTCCAGTGGCGTGGGATTGTAGATTATAGACACCTTATGTCTGCTTGCATGAGTGTTGCAGATTCGGTGACGTTGCGTTGTAGATTGTAGACGCCT
>NW_021590577.1:0-594 GCF_001605985.2 Dendrobium catenatum
ATGTTTTTTTGGGGTATTAATATATATGGTTTTTGTTTTAAAAAAAAAAGTATATGATAAACATGCAATTTTGCGGTTAAAAAATTTTTATATTAAAAATCTGCTTTTAAAAACAGTAATAAAACTATCTTAAGCAAAGCATAATTCTCCATTAATTACATCCTAAGTAACTCTGGATCCATTAGAGAAAATAGTGAGAAAATTATAGCCAAATATAAATGTAATTAATGTCTCAAAAGCAAACCAATAAGAATAAAAAAGTTCTTTCAAACATACTCTTTTGGTCTGTTTGGAACGGCTGCAACGTTTTATAAAGTTGGTTGTGAAGTTGCTACGAGGAAAATAATTTAGCTACTCTGATTGTAAAAAGTAGCTTTCCAAGATAAGAATTTCTAAAAATAAAAAAGCAACAACCAAATAAAATTTATGATTGATATCTAAAATTAAAATAGTGAGAAATTTGTTTCAAAAAGAACTTTCTCATATTTTTGATCTTTTTAGGATGGTTATAATGCTTTATAAAATTGGTTATGAATTTATCGCTTATAATTAAAAAGAAAACTGAGATCCACCTACAATAATTCCAACAGCCCA
>NW_021590578.1:0-227 GCF_001605985.2 Dendrobium catenatum
TCTACCCGACGTCGAACTCCTCCCTGTCGTCAGACTTTTGCTCGTTAGAAGACTCCTACGCATCATCGGACTTCTGCTCGCCAGCAAACTTCTCCTTGTCGTCGGACTTCTCCTCGTCGGCGGACTACTACTCGCCAGCAAACTTCTGCCCAAATGGCACCCTCATCACCAAGTCATTAGGAAAATGATATTTTTTCCTAAAAGAGATAAATGAGTCTTCTGTAATA
>NW_021590579.1:0-705 GCF_001605985.2 Dendrobium catenatum
CGGGGTCGAGTCGATGCGAAAATATTCGTCAACAGCTATATATACCACTGTACCTATTTGTTAAATCAATAAGAAATACTTTTATATTCTTCTCTGTTCTTTGTTTCGGTATCTGCTTTTCTTTCTCCTGTCTTGTTCTTCTACAAAAATATCAAGCTGTTGCTAATGTTTTGCTAGAAAATGTTTCTCTTGATCTCAAAGATCATGGAGAGTTGTCTTGATCTCAAAGATATCTGATCTGTTATTTTTTTGTAGTGTGTTTCTCTTGCTCCACCCTTATCTATTTAGTAGACTTGCAGTTATGAAGTTGATGAACAATGATTTTATCATGTTTTTCGATTTCTAGATTCTAAATGTTGGACCATTTGAGTGTGGAAGAGCTGTTGCACCTGCTCTAGCTTCTTTCTCATTTCTACTGATAAACATAATAACTCCTTGAGACCATTAGATTTAGCTTTGTTCCATGATTTTATGCCTTGTGATAGACAGAATGGAGCTTTTTCGTGGATTGAAGTTTTTGGTGATAATTGCTTTAGGACTGTATGTGACTTATGAGGTTGAACTATTCTTTTTCCTGGCCAAGATTTATTTCATATTTCCTATCATTTTGTAACGCCCCAAGATCTAATTTGGAAAGAATTTCAGTCAATCCATTAAAACCATCAATTATTTACCAGAGCTATCTATAGTCTTCAATCAATAGCA
>NW_021590580.1:0-283 GCF_001605985.2 Dendrobium catenatum
GGGCAATCTTTGTGCGTGCTTTTCTTAGCATGGTGGGAAAAATATAAGTACCCATATGCAGGGAAAAACTATTTTTTTTCAAACAACTACTTTTGAAGACCAATGCATGCCTTTCTTGGCGTGGTGGATGACAAAGACTACAACCGTAGTGTCCCATGACACTGACCATGCACGTCTTTATTTACATGGTGGGAAGACTAAGACTCTTGTAGTTTCACCTAAGCAGGGGAGACGCCAAGAGGCTTGCAAAATTCAGAGCAAATGGAGGACCTAATTTGAACTA
>NW_021590581.1:0-1156 GCF_001605985.2 Dendrobium catenatum
TATACGAATTCTTCACGAGGTTATTTTCAACCATGCAGATTCTTGCCATTTATAGAGTTCCTGCAAGGAATGTAATGGACGTCAGCATATCCAAATGATCTAATGTGATCATTAAGTGATCTTTTGTGCTTGAAATCTGATCCGCAGGAGCAGACCCAAAGCTTCCCATAGTTCTTCTCATGGGTCCTCCAGTCTCCTCTAACAGCAAATGATTTTTTGCATTTCCTGGACATGAAAGGCTTCGCACCATACTTCCTCTTATAGTGAGTTTGCAGAGTTCTAAAAATATATATAACTGATTTTTTTTAGGGGGGCATTATATCCATGGTTGAAAATACGCAAAGCCTCTAAAGTTGTCATCACATGATTAAGGATTCATTAATTACTTGTTAATGAGCCAAATTGAAATTTTCAATATTCCTAAATTTTTAGCTGAGAGCATTGCTGCGTTGTGCTAGCGAGGACAATAGTGCTAACCTCTCTGTTTAGAGGGTTCTGGAATGGGCAGCGCGACGGCACTAGAGAGTGGCACATCGCATTGGGTATCTTCGTCTGAGAGCATTGTGCCACTATTGCGCCAATTATGAAAGTTGCTCTGATCATGATAGGTAATATTTACTCTATGCCTATTTTCAATGGTTTTTTATTTTTATAATTTTCTCTATCTTAGTTTGATGCAAATACATTATCTCATGATTTAAATAATCTTCACTAAATAAAATTTTAGATATGTGATCGAATTCATTATTCTAAATACTTTGACATGATCATATTAACATTTCATTGGAAGTTTTTCATGTGTAGTATTTTAAATAAAATAATAAAAATAAATGCACACAGAAAATATATTACGCCTGTTACATTTATTCCATTAGGACTAGTAAGATGTGCATCTAATATGGTATACTTGATATGATATGAATATTAACATCAACGCACTAATATAAAATGCATCCTGATAGCATATCATTAAATGATCTATATGTTAATTGCATTGGATACATGATGCATGTTATTTTAATTGGTGAACATATAATATGGCATGCGTGTGTAACTGTAAGAAAGGCTAGCTTATTGATTGATTTTACGTTATTTGGAGTAAGATACCATGTATAAGAGGGGAGGGTTAGCTAACATGTTTTCCTTTAAATAAATG
>NW_021590582.1:0-235 GCF_001605985.2 Dendrobium catenatum
TTTGGATTTTCCATGACTTCTTTTGATGCTTGATACTTGATTTCATAAACTTGGCTCATCATCTTGATCCATAACCTTGCTTATCATCTTAGGTATATGCTCACATAACATTTCCATTTCTTCCTCATCTATACATGTATTGTTAGTTTTTCTTCATGTAACAAGTTTATTAATTAATCTAGTAAACAATCTAATTAATATTAAGCTATATTAAATTTGTGATCATCAAAATAAT
>NW_021590583.1:0-208 GCF_001605985.2 Dendrobium catenatum
TTAAAATCTTTAGTAAGAAGCTCAGAATAGAGAATAAACAGATACGGTGACAATGGACAGCCTTGCCGAAGGTCGCTCTCAGCATAAATCCAGGGCGTTTTATTACCATTAAGCAATAAGGAAAATCTCAGCTTGGAAATGCATTGAATGATCCATTCAACAAAACGACCAGAGAATCCCATCAGCGTCATCACCCTCTGCAAAGTGT
>NW_021590584.1:0-257 GCF_001605985.2 Dendrobium catenatum
ACATGCCCCCAGTGCCCCCACTGTGCCTCCGCCGCTGTCGGCGACAACGATGGCTGAAAAATGCAAGTGAGCTCTAACTAGTTCTCTTTTATCATTTTTTTTCCTCTTCCCCTATGAAGAGTAAGAATCTATTTATAATTTTTGAGAGTGAAATGCTCAAGAAATATGAACAAAATTAAGGATAAATTTGGAGTTCTATCAAATGGCTCATAGTGATTCTTTCGATCATAAAACCTTCATCAAGCATTTAAGTGCTT
>NW_021590585.1:0-297 GCF_001605985.2 Dendrobium catenatum
ACTTTAAATGGTATAACATTTCGGAAGAAAAGAAAGTTAGGTTCGCCGAGATGAAATTGACGGGTAGAGCCAACCAATACTGGACTAACGTGGAGCACATGAGAGAGACCCGAGGAGAGTACCCCATAGCTGACTGGGGAGCGATGAAGCAAGAACTAAAAAGGAAATACCTTCCTCCCTCGTACTACCCGAGACTCCTAGATCGTTGGAATAGGCTAGCCCAAGGGAGTAAACCCGTTAAGGAATACATCTCCACGTTTGATGATTTCTTAATCCGTTATAACGGGGAGGAGACCA
>NW_021590586.1:0-267 GCF_001605985.2 Dendrobium catenatum
TATTGAATGAAATTGGCTGGACATGATCATTATTTTCCCTTAAATTTCTAATCAGAATATAAAAAAGTGCTTCTTAAATCTTTTTTTTTTTCTACAAAATATGAAAGAGAAAATGATCATTTTCAAGACATAGGCTTCACTTGGGATGGCTTTTTATTGCTTATTGAAGCAGCTTTTAAGTACAAAAATTTTAATTTATTAGCTAAGATATAACCCTCGCTATCCTATAAATTTTCAGAATAACAAAATGGGAAACCGGGCTTCCTC
>NW_021590587.1:0-800 GCF_001605985.2 Dendrobium catenatum
TAATTTAAGCCTATCATCCAGGATGATGTGCTTAATGATGGTTGCCTTAACCAGGATGCCCTAATTAGGGTTTTTGTTTTTAACTAATCATCCAGGCTAATATATGGATCATCTCGGATGATGTGACCAAAAATAGTAAACTTTAAAAATAGTCAGAAATTTTTTCCCAAGTGTGTGTGTGCAAGGTTACTTAGCATCAAGAACCACTTTGTTTACAATTTACTCAAGAAAAAGAAAAGATTACAAACTGACTCATACATAGTCTACCCAATCTTGAGCTGGTTCAAATTACAACTTTGATCTTGTAGACCTGAAAAGTTAGTAGGCAAAGTAGTCATAGAGAGAGAAGTGTTTGCTATCATCAAAATTCTATTCCCTAAAATCAAATTCACAACAATCTCCCCCCTTTTTAATGATGGAAAACACAAAAATAATTAAATCAGTTCAAAGTAGTTTAATGAAAATAGTGTGAAGAAACAAACATTCAACTATCCAACATAAAATACAACAAAACAAACAGTACTACTACTCCCCCTTTTGACATCACAAAAAGGATGAGAGAAACTAGAAAAGAAATAAAGCAAAGACTACTGTTGACCTCATTTTTGTATGAGGTCACTAAGACCCTTCTAGAATCCAGATCCGATCCTAGACTCTAGGATCCACTCTAGACTTTAGGATCCTTCCTAGAGCCAGACCTTAGGATCCTTCTAGATCCAAGATCTTAGGGCCTACTCTAGTGCTTAAGATTTTTCCATATCCAGATCCTAGAACCCCTCTAGATCTTAGGACCAATCTAG
>NW_021590588.1:0-249 GCF_001605985.2 Dendrobium catenatum
GCAAATCTAAATCAATTCTAACTAATCTAATAATTAATTTTTAACCCACCTAAAATCTAAAAGAGGTAGATCTAATTAGGGAATCAAATTCTAATTTAAAATTCATTAGGATAAAACACTTCTAAATATCAAACTTTAGAATAACTCCTAAAATCAATCAACCAATTTGATTAATAAAATATTTAATACATCTTTTTTTTTCTTTTATTTTTATAACAAACTGTAATAATCCAACAAAGTTAATTATCA
>NW_021590589.1:0-632 GCF_001605985.2 Dendrobium catenatum
TATGTATGGACACCAAATTGTTAGTTTGGATGCCAGTAAGGAAGTTCCTCCAGTGGTTGAGTTGATTGTGGGATCTGCACTCACCTTGCCAGTGATTAGTGATGACCAGAAACAATCTGAGCCAATTGTTGAGCCTCCCACTGAAGTCAAATCTATTTTTGAAGAAGGATCTGGTTCTGGACTTAACTTTTCTACTAAGAATCAAAAGAAGAACTATTTGAGGAGACTTAGAAAGAGGATTTCCAAGGCAAAGAGAATTGTGCCTTATAAGACTTTAGCTCAAGTAGAGCCTGAGGCTGATGAGGAGCTACCTATTCCTGCTTCCTCTCCCCTTCTGAAAGGGAGCCGCTTCTACCCCTTAGCTTCTGCTCAAGGCGAGGAGAGGATAGCTAGGATAGCCCATTCCCCACCATGCCCGGTCGACTACTTGACTAAGAAGACTCCAAAAGAAAAGCATATGCAGAAAACAAGGGCTTTGAGAAACATAATCCATACCTGTGTTGCACAATCTGGGCAGACAAAGGAGCAGTACATGAAATAGTTGAAGGGAGTGATCTCTCATCGCTTCCAAAAAGAAGTGTTGAAAGAAGAGGTGTCTGAGGCAAAGAATTTGACTCCACAACCTGTTAGGA
>NW_021590590.1:0-428 GCF_001605985.2 Dendrobium catenatum
GTATCGTACAGTTGACACCTGTAAATGTAGAGCATTCTAAAGCAGGTTTACAAGTACATGTCTATGAAATAAATCTTAAATTGTTTCCCTGATCATAATGACGTAGGAGCGTCCATATAAATAAATTGTATTTTTTTTATTAGTGATTGGTGTATCTCTATCTCTTCCTAATAAAACACCCCAAGTCAGCCACATACCACGCAACAATAATAAATCACATCATAATCAACATATCCAGCAAGAGTGACTCTTAGGTGGTGGATCCTTCCTCCAAGAAGTTCTTGGAGTTATCCGGCCATGGCCACCGGATCATCGACATGGATTCGTCGAGCCCCCTCCGATCCGGTGTCACATAATCTTCAAAAAAAAAGTCTATTAAATTTCGCAGTTCAAAATTTTTACACTCTTGCTGCAAATGATTTCTCCAT
>NW_021590591.1:0-208 GCF_001605985.2 Dendrobium catenatum
TCCAATCCTAATATGTGATTTTGATGGGGCATTAATTCACATAGGACCTGAGAGCAGTGAAAGAAGCGTTAATTTAGAGTGTAGCAAAAAATTCAAAAATAAGCTCAGAGTTAAAGGGGACAAAGAGAGTAAGAAGGAAGGTCAAGGAAGTGTGAGAAAAAAGATCTAGGATAAAATAGGAAAGAATTTGTGGATTGATAGTCCAGGA
>NW_021590592.1:0-459 GCF_001605985.2 Dendrobium catenatum
AACAACTAACATAAACAAACATAACTAAGACAAATAATAAAATAAACACTAACACAACAAACATTTAAACAAACACAAGTACAACAAACACAAAATCATCTCTCATTTTCTATTCATTTGGACGAACAAAAAGTTCGTACGGACGAACTTCACATTTAAAACTGCCTTATCCACTCAACCGCTGCATTCAATCGTCCTGACGTTTTAGAAAAAAAATATTTCGTCCTGGACGATCATTAGATCGTACAAACGAACTACATTTAAAAACTGCTTTCAAAACATTTCATATCACGCAAACTGAATTTTACACACATCGTCTAGTACGAAAATTTCATCCCGGATGATTTCCACACATTTTTGGATTTTTAAATTTTTTTATTGAAGAAAATCAAACAAAACATTCAAAACACAGAAAACAAAGATAAAACCACAGACTCTAAAATAAACTCAATCAAAACA
>NW_021590593.1:0-388 GCF_001605985.2 Dendrobium catenatum
TCTTTTTCTTTCTTTTGATTGGACTTTTGCCCAACAATCTTCTCCTCAATTTTGGTCTCTATCTTAGAGCGGAACGAGGACCCTTTTGGAATAAAATATGTAGCATCTTCGTAGATCCCGATTTCTTGAATAGAAAATGGTTGCAGATCACCCTTAATCACATGTTCAATGCCCTCTCATTGGTATTTGATGCACTGGTGAAGGGTAGATGGAGCCATTCTATATTCATGAATCCAAGGTCTACCTAAAAGAGCATTAAAGGACGTCGCCGAATCAATTATATGAAACTTATCTTCAGTTTTCAAATCTCCTATTTGTAAGAGCAAGGTGATTGAACCTAAAGCCCTCTCACCCTTTTCATTGAACCCACGAAGCACCAACCTGTCGG
>NW_021590594.1:0-268 GCF_001605985.2 Dendrobium catenatum
CTAGTGGTTTGAAAGGGAAGACAAACTCCCAAAATAATGAGAAATTATTAGGTGTGGAGTCCAGACTTAGAAATATATCCTGACTCCAATAAAATATTGACACATGGATATTCAATTTGATTTATTTTTTTATTTTATATATTTAATATGTCCGTGGAACTTTAAGCCAAACACATCAAAAGCGCAGTAAAAAAGTGCAACAAAAGAGCAGTCAAAGCACAACTAAAGTGTAGGTAAAGTACAAATAAATGACACAAAAAAGTACAAT
>NW_021590595.1:0-1003 GCF_001605985.2 Dendrobium catenatum
CATGTAAATTAGGAAATTAGGTGATGTCCTCTTTTCAATCCAGTAAGGATCTTAGAACTAGTAAACCATTAGAGTTTTTGTATATAGATCTTTTTGGACCAGTTGGAACTATAAGTCTAGGAGGGAAGGTATGCAGATTTATGATTGTGAATGATTACTCTAGATTCACATAGGTTAGATTTCTATTTCATAAGAGTGGATCATTTAAGCTATTAGAAAACTTTTTGACTTGGATTCAAAGAAAGCTATGATGTGAAATTATGAATATTCAAAGTGATCGTGGAGGAGAATTTGAGAATGAAAAATTTGAGGATTTTTGTAAAGAGAAAGAAATTAATCACAGTTTTTCTGCACGTATAACCCCTTAGCATAATAGGGTAGTCGAAAGGAAAAATAGAACATTAATAAAAGCTACTCGAGCCATGTTGGCAGAATACTCACTTCCTAAATATTTTTGGACTAAGGTAGTTAGCACTGCATGTTATGTTCTTAATAGGGTGAATGTGAGATCAAAATTAAATAAAATACCCTATGAGTTGCTAAAAAGAAAGAACTCTTAATTTGTCACATTTGCATATTTCTGGATATAAGGTGTTTATTCATAATAATGAAAAATCTGCCTTAGGTAAATTTGATCCAAAATCAGATGAAAGAATTTTTATTGGATACTCAAGTGTTGAAAAATCTTATAGAGTATTAAATAAAAGAACTTTGGTAAGTGAGGAGACCACACAAGTTGTATTTGATGAATCTGGAATTTTGAAAGAGCCAAATGTTATAGATGATGAGATAGATATTAACTACCAAAAGATTGATAAAATAAATTTGAAAGAAAATTTGGAAGAAAATTTGGAGATAGAAAATCCTTTTCCTAGGGATTTGAGATTTTCTTAAACCACCCAAAGAAATTGATTATTGGTGAACCTAGTGCGGGTGTAAGGACTAGGCATGGACTAAACAAAGAAGTCAATTATTCAGCCTTTATTTCAACCATAGAACCCAC
>NW_021590596.1:0-1250 GCF_001605985.2 Dendrobium catenatum
TAATAATAATCATATTTCAAAATATCTCTTAATTATATTAGTTTCTTTTGTCAGATATGTCTCCAGAAAATTTTAGCGTACTGTTCGCTGGAAATTTTTTGTGATCATTAAACTCAAATTTATCGCATTTTGTGACACTATTTTATGGTCTTGATATGTCAAAATTCTATCAAAAATTGTTTTGATTAACGGAAATAAATTTTCCTACGTGCGATTTACAAAAAAAATGTTAGAAATCATTGGAAATCACCCAATTTTTGATAAAAAAATCCACCATTGATATAATATTTTATTCAATATTAACATTTTATGCATAATTTAGGATTGATGCATAGAGAAAACACTATAACGAGAATAATATGCATAGAGAAAACATGTGCTCTGTATGTCACATACTCTGTATCAATACATTGAATCAATAATTATAATAATAACAATGAATTAGTAGTAATAATAATAACAATTCAATAATAGTATTGGTGTCTGTTTCTACACCACTAAATTAAGTGGTTGAAGCAGTAAAATAATGTAATAACCCTCAATTCGTACAATGATAGTAAATCAATATATTATTAATAAAGTTGTATCGTAATAATGAATTTGTAACATCCATTTCAATAGACACACTAAATAACTAAGAAAGTATGATTATTATGATGTTTTTCAATAATTAGTAATCAATAATTTATAATTATTAGCTTAGTAAATAAAGTTGTCACTCTTTATTAGTCAATATAGTAATAACTCCTTATAACTCCTAATCATTATATCATTATATCAGTAGAGGATAACACCCAACGATAGTATTTAATGAAAAGCTCATCATCCTACCATCCCGTATAAATCAATCAATCTCAAACCAATGAGTCAGCCAATCTTTTCACATACACATTATTTTCATAGTACTATAATAGATATAGCAACCAATTATTACTCAATCATATATACACCTTTCTTTCTAATGTATTGCAGTAAATAAAATAAAATTGAGTTTAATTTAGAAAGTATCAAAATATCTTAATGGTAGGCAACTAAAAGCTCTATTAAGCATAAATTCACATTTTAAAAAAGTAAACAACTTATGAAAGATCATGTATAATAATATTATAAAGCTTTAATTGAACTAAATCACTATTTTTAGATTTCAAAATAAAATTTTGAATTGATAAAAGTCACAGCTTTTTTCAAAATCACCTCACCAAAAATTTTAAATAAATACTCAAAATGTTTATAATCTTAACCTCTATAGC
>NW_021590597.1:0-229 GCF_001605985.2 Dendrobium catenatum
GAACTGCTCATAGAAGTCTCCTTACCGATCGGTTTGGAAACACTCTATTACGCAGTCTTTGAATTCCCTCCAGTTCCTGATCGGCCTCCTCTGATCTCTCCACTGAAACCACGACAGGGTGTTCCCCTCCAAGCACAATCCCGCTGCTGTCAGCTTCTCCTCCTCCGTCAACCCATTGACGACAAAGTACTACTCTACCTTGTAAATCCACCCATACGCGTCTTCTCCT
>NW_021590598.1:0-789 GCF_001605985.2 Dendrobium catenatum
AGAATGTAAAACATGCAAATAGCAACTTTCCTAACATAACCTACAAGAAGGTTTAAAGGTGAGGGAATTTAGAATAATTTTCAAACTTTCAATATATTAACCAATATTTATACATTTCTAAGATTAGAAAAATTATAATATGGTTGAAAAGAAAATTTGAAAATATATTTAAATTTGATTCAGTGATTGTTAGGAACCTAGCAAAATTAACTAAACTTTTGTGCTTTTAGGTTCCAAAAAGAAATGAGATTAGATATATCTTCATCTAAAGCGTAAATCCACCCAAGTGGAGGGAGGGAGGGAACACATTTTTCATTTTAGCATTGATAATTATAGGTCTTATTCTTTAAGTGTTTAGAAGAGTCAACCACAATAAACTTTTAATTACAATTTAAGGAAGATAGAGGTAAATTTCTTTTTAAAAGAAATCAACCTACTATTTTCTCTAGCAAAAATTATTTTTATAAGCTTTACTTGTATTTGAACCTTCAAATTTTTCTCAATTTAAATTGAATTTAATCTTGAAAATCTTGCATATATCAAATTCTGGACCCTGTCCTAGCAAACATATGAAGCTACAAAGGATATGTAACTATAATATGTTATTAGGAAAGGCAGAAAATTTTGATTTGAAGGTTTGAGCTTTTGGACCCTATCCTACCAAACATATTAAGCTATAAAATAATATAACTGTAATATGCTGGTTTAGATAAGGAAAAACTTTGATTTAAAAGCTCAAATTTTCTTGAGATTTGTCTAGCCACATATCGAGTTATATATATATATATA
>NW_021590599.1:0-339 GCF_001605985.2 Dendrobium catenatum
ACAAATCGACTCACTACTGGCTAACCGTCCGAATGCTCTGTAGAAGTCAATTTTAGATTGCCAAAGATCCCAAGGTCTAGAAGATAAAACTGATTGTCCAGTCGCACCCTGTGTGAAGAAATCTCTGGAAGCAGATTTCCTATACTGAACGGAGCTAACAAAAATGGTTTAATTAGTTGCACAAAACAGGAACCATTCCAATGTTTGGTTCAACGGTGAAGAGATATGTTGAACATGGAATCATTAGAAGACCTTCAGCTATATAAACCAACAAATCATTAGGAGAATAACAAATCTTATTAAAATCTTATTAAAATGCGACCATCAGTAAATAACAAT
>NW_021590600.1:0-221 GCF_001605985.2 Dendrobium catenatum
GGTAGCCACCTTACCCAATGCTTGGGCTTCTCCCCTGTAAAACATCTAAGGTAAGTCTCGACACTTCTATTGACTACCTCATATTGCCCATCTGTCTGTGGGTGGTAGGCTGAACTGCGCTTCAAATGTGTCCCTTGTAACTTGAACATCTCCTTCCAAAAGTGACTCAGAAAAACTTTATTTATGTCGGAGACTATCGACTCAGGAAAGCCATGAAGCCT
>NW_021590601.1:0-226 GCF_001605985.2 Dendrobium catenatum
GAAAGCAATCGTATATCTGCTCTAGCATTGTTAGCGTGTATTGCTGTGCGGTTTATGAATGCTGGAAGGAAAGAAACAGGAAAGTTCATGGCAAGCAAACTCTTGGCAGCTCCATGATTGCAGTGAATATATTATCTATTTCTATGACAAAAGCTAATCCAATGCTAGATAGCTGGGGTACCAATCTCTCTAGGGAGTCTCAATTGAAATGGCACCCTCCACCTCT
>NW_021590602.1:0-204 GCF_001605985.2 Dendrobium catenatum
CATTCACAAAGTCAAGAATAGAGTTGGAAGTCGTTGGCATTCCATTAATACAATAATCATTTTCCCTTTCATACCAAATTACGAAAAGGCATCTTCAACTTGGATCAATTTGTTTCAAAGCAAAGGCTATAAAAATCACTTCAAATGCCCAAAGATTGCTTAAAAAATCTACCCAACAATAATTCAAGCAAATGTCATCTTTCA
>NW_021590603.1:0-227 GCF_001605985.2 Dendrobium catenatum
CCCACATTAACAAGCTTAACTAACAAGTAATAAGTAGAAAAATTGATGTACTCTTAGTTTATTATGTAGCTCTTATTCTCAACCCTTCTTACTTTTTTCATAAATAAATCATTGACAACTTTTATTCTCTTTTTGATGGTAAATACATTGGAAATAAGAGTTTCTTTTAAGGAAATAAATGCATTTAACTACTGGAAATAAATATAAGTAATTTTGATTTTATATGA
>NW_021590604.1:0-251 GCF_001605985.2 Dendrobium catenatum
AGGAGAAATCAAAATCTGCGTGGTGAGACACAATTTTCCCACCAGTTACTAAAAGAATTATTTTAGGGCTTAGAAATTCTAAGAAAGGGTTAGATGTTGATAAGGTCAAGGTTCAATTCATAGAAAATTTTACACGTCCCACTTATGTTAAAGGCAATAAAAGTTATCTTAGACATGCTAGATTTTATAGGATATTTTTAGCAGATTTGTTTTAAAAAAATATGTCATTATGTCATTTATTGGAAAAAAAG
>NW_021590605.1:0-333 GCF_001605985.2 Dendrobium catenatum
AGTTAAAATCACTTGATGCGAAGTAGAACTAACTTTACAATAATAAAATCAGATATTTCAATCACAGATCAAATCACAAAAAAATGCCAAAATTAAAATGTGAAAAAAATAGAAAGAACACACCAAAATTTATAATTGTTCTGTCAACTTGACCTACGTCCACTCCTTGGAGACTCCCTCTCTAATTATTACACTAAATAGTAGTGACTCTACTTTTGCTTCCATAGCAAGGTAGAGAAGCTTGTACAAATATTATTTCACCTCCACGATGTTGCAGAGAGTCATGACTCTTTTACAGGAAGAGAACCTCAAATTTATTTTCACATCCTGGTG
>NW_021590606.1:0-355 GCF_001605985.2 Dendrobium catenatum
TAAGAATTAACTTAAAAAATTAATAAATTTTTAAAAAGTAATATTTAATATTAAAGTTACTATTTAGTTACCTTAATTTTCTTACATTTAATTATTTATATTTGTTGCGTGCTAGAAAATATGCGGCGGTAGAGTTTGTAAATTCGCGTCCGAGCGTTGCACGTAAATTTAACACGCAAACAGTAAAGAGTATATGAACGCCGGGATTTATACGTGGAAAATCCAAAAAGGAAAAAAACCACGGGGCCTTGCCCAGTTGTAAAATTCCACTAGTGTTTTTTAAATTACAAGAAACTGATTCGTTTCACAAATCGGGACGATCAGATTACAATTTGAAGCCAATTTACAAAGTTTT
>NW_021590607.1:0-262 GCF_001605985.2 Dendrobium catenatum
AGACTATTTTACTTCACTTGTTCCTTCGTATGTAATATACAGTCTATCCCAAATCTCCTTACCAGTAGCACAGGTAGAAACCCTTATATAATATACACAAAAAAAAGCAATTTAAACACTTAGCTTTCAATTGGGCTAAATCCTTATCCTCATTGCTCTATTCATTAAAAGGGACTTGAGTATTCACTCCATTCAAAGTTTTAAAAGGTGCAACATATCCATCAATGACTAACATCCACATGCGGTAATCAATAGACTGTAA
>NW_021590608.1:0-247 GCF_001605985.2 Dendrobium catenatum
AAGGAAGGAGTTTGTTTAGAATAGATTTCTATGGAAAGAAACTCTACCGATTCAACTCAAGTTGCTGAATTATTGGGAGTTCAAAAATCAGATTTTGAATTCAAAAATTTAGATTTTCAGGAGGATTGTGTAACAAATTCTACTATTGTAACTTGTTCAACAGCTTTGGCCGTTGCATCTAGTGTGAATGGTAATTCCACCATTACATCGATCCCTGATTTAAAAAATTGTTTTAACACTTCTCCTC
>NW_021590609.1:0-204 GCF_001605985.2 Dendrobium catenatum
AAGAATTATTTATATTTGAAATAAAATATGTAGCCTATAATGAAATCAAATAAAGAAATAAAGATATTCATATAAATACAAGGAATTATATTAATCATCATATTTTAAACTCAAATACTTATTTACATTTTCTTAGGAAAACAAACTCACTTGATCAAATAAATTTCAATTAATTTTATTTTACATAAAATATTTAAATGACCT
>NW_021590610.1:0-218 GCF_001605985.2 Dendrobium catenatum
CCAAAAAGATACATGGCTGCGATGTTGGGGACAGCTTTGTGCGATGGCCCGGCGGAAGCAAAGGGAAGCATTGACATCCGAACACTCGGAGGTGCTCATATGACGGCTTGATGTTGAATATCCGTTGGAGCGGAGAAATGTTCTTGGTAATAGTAGAGGGGAGGCGGTTTATTAAATAAATTGCAGTGACAGCCGCATCAAGCCAAAACGAATGAGGA
>NW_021590611.1:0-410 GCF_001605985.2 Dendrobium catenatum
TGTTGTATCTGCAAAGCCATGGCTCAAAGAAATTATCAACAGTTTGATGTTGTTCTTTCCAATGCAAAAGATATATAACATCATATACTCAATTTTGTATCAAATGTGTAAGATAAAGCATGTCATATAATACCCAGTTTTGGGGAAATAAAATTTATCTGAATGTGAAAAGAAAAGAAATAGAAAAGAAAGTTGGAGTTTTGAATGAAAAAAAAAAAAGAAAAATTTTCTCCATATGAAAAAATTCATTTCTCTCAATGTAAATTTATTTTAATGTCCAAACTATCTCTACTTTATTAGTAAGGGAAGTTTGGGACAATTTTTTTTTACACTTTAAATACTCATAAAATACGTAGTAAATTCGGATGTTTCGCGCCGTTATCCGCAAAGAATAATTTCCCCTTCAGGAG
>NW_021590612.1:0-323 GCF_001605985.2 Dendrobium catenatum
ATTATTATTCTAGTTTGAAATCATATACATTCCACAGAAGACGGTGAAAGGATAGGTCTTGGCAGATTTTCTCGCTGCACACCCAATCCCGGCCGATTCTCCACTAAATGATGATTTGCCCGATGAGCTGATAATGCAGGTTGAGGAGAATGAAAGGCTACCATTCTGGGAAATGTAATTCAACGGCACATCATCAATTAGACCCGTCCGACCTCCAAATATTGCAAGAGCCCGAGCCGGCATCAGTCTCATTTTCATAGCACCCGAGGGAGGCATAATGAGGTTCTCATTCAGTTTGACTGAGCCTCGAACCAACAACGAAG
>NW_021590613.1:0-209 GCF_001605985.2 Dendrobium catenatum
GTCATTTATTTTATGTTTTAAATGATTATGTTAATTAATAACTTAAGTGCCCTTAAGGTCATTAATTAACAACTCCCAGGCTTCTAAGGGGATGTATTTCATTCAATATAAAGTATAAAGTAAATACATAAAGCCTTATTTTTATTAAATGATTTATTTAAGATTTAATTAATTAATTGAATTAAATTAAATATTGATTATTATTTGAA
>NW_021590614.1:0-322 GCF_001605985.2 Dendrobium catenatum
ACTACGCGAATAAAATACTGAGGCGGCAGAGGCTCATTAATGGGCACGGTGAAACTCAAAGTGTGATCTTCTTCAACATACTGTTTCTTAAGTATAAAATACTCGTGATGAAGAATATATTCACCATCATTATCTTCAACAATGACCCAAAAAGGTTCAACATAACCATGTATTTTATCATCCCACTGAAAGTCTGGAGTTATCGTAAGCTCAAAACCCAAAATAGTTCGAGTAATGGGTTGAACATGCGCAGCTAGGTTAACTTTTGGCAATTGGTGAATGCACGTGTAAAGTGGCTTTCCCATCTTCGGAAAGCGAATCA
>NW_021590615.1:0-223 GCF_001605985.2 Dendrobium catenatum
TGTTTTTACTAATATTTCAGAATTATAGTGCACCTTTCAAGGCTCAAGATTTGCTAGAACAAGTTTTATTTGTAATTTTCATTAATATATTTTTTAGTCATGTCCTGTAAAGATGTTTGCTTTTATGTAACCTTACACTCTATTTTATGTCTGCTTTTTAGTGTTTCCTGTTTTGAATCACATCGTCCGGGACGATCCAAAAATTGGCCTGGACAATCAGTTG
>NW_021590616.1:0-5285 GCF_001605985.2 Dendrobium catenatum
GGATGACTCAAAGAATATCTCCAATCTCTAGGCAAGGAATGTGTAGGTTCAATCCTTTCCTATAGATCAATATTTTCTACTCCTTGGGTAATCTCAACTACTCCTTCAATGTTTTGGTGCTCTACCCTCTTCTCTAAATTTTTAACTATAGTATTATTCTCTATAACTTCATCTTCCTCCTCAACTTTAGACTTGTTAGGATCAGATTCATCAAACATTGCATGAGTTGTCTCCTCCACCACTAATATTCTCTTATTAAATACCTTAAAGGATTTTCACACACTTGAATATCCTATGAACACTCCTTCATCAGATTTTGGGTTAAATTTCCCTATGTGTGACTTCCCATTATTATGAATGAAAACCTTACAATCAAATACATGGAGGTGTGAAAGATTGGGTGTCCTACCCTTAAGAATCTCATAGGGTGTCTTATCAAGTTTGGCTTTAACATTCGCCCTATTAAACACATAACAAGTTGTGTTTATCGCTTCAGCCCAAAAGTATTTTAGAAGGGAATACTCAGCAAGCATGGCTCTATTTGCTTCAACTAAGGTCTGATTCTTTCTTTTAGCTACCCCATTTTGTCGAGGGGTCCTAAGAGCTGAGAAATTGCGACAAAACCCCTTATCCTCATATAAGTCTCCAAATCTCTCATTTTCAAACTCTCCCCCATGGTCACTATGGATGGTAAAAATCTCACAACCTGAATTTTTCTGAATCCAAGTAAAGAAGGTTCTAAACTCATCAAAAGACTCATTCTTGTGTGACAAAAATCTAATCCAAGTAAAGTTCGAGTAGTCATCGACAATCACAAAATTATAAAATTTCCCTCCTAAGTTGGCAATGCTAATGGATCCAAATAAATCTATGTGAATGACTTCTAAAGGTCTAGAGGTGTTAATGTCTTTAATAGAGTGAAAAGAGGAATGTATTTACTTCCCTAATTGGTAGGCATCACAATGGTGATCTTTTGAAAATTTAAGATTGGGGACACCTTAACTAGGTCTTTCTGGGTCACTCTCTTAAGAGTTTTCATACTGGCATGACATAATCTCCTGTGTCATAATCATGAATCATCAACAATAGTTTTTAAACAGGATGAAGTAGCACTTTCAATATTATTTAAGTCAAGCGTGTAAACATCATTGATCTGCATTCCCTGCAAAATAATGTTGTTATTTAAGCTTATAATGCAAGTATTTGCCAAGAATTTTATGATGAAGCCCTTATCATTAAGCTGACTGATGCTGAGTAAGTTGTGTTTTAGTCCATCTACAAGCAAAACATTTTCAATCAAAAGATTATTGGAGTTTCTATTTATACATGCGCCCACCACTTTCCCGGTGGTGTTGTCTCCAAGAGTAACCTCGCCTTCTATCCTGGACTCCAACAAAATGAATTGATTGGCATCTCCAGTCATGTGTCATGAGCATCCGTTGTCCAGATACCACATGCTCTCACAAGGCCTTTTGTGAGAATTCCTGCAAAATCATCAAACATCAGATTTAGGAACCCAAACATGTTTGGGTCCCTTCTTATGGAAAGTAGAATGTAATGGATATGTGTTATACTATGAATTTTATAATTTTGGTCTCCACACCCAATGTGTACTATAGCGAATGGTGCAAGTGTGTGCAATGTGTCCTAACATGCCATGTAAAAAACATCTAACACCAGGAAAAGGATGTACTAATCTACTCAAGTGGTGATGCTTCTTTTTAAAGTTATGTGATGCTTGCAATGATGATTTATTATTTTCAAAAGCTTTGAGATTTAATAATTTCTTAAACTCCTTTTCTAACTCAGCATGGGATGACTTTAAAGAATCATGTGGATCAGATAATTCAGTATGCTTTTTGTTTAATGCATCAAACTCATCAAGTAATGACATGTGATTTCTATCAATTATAGAATGATCTTTAAGAAGAATTTCATGCACTTTTTATAAATTTAAAAACTCCAATTTCAAGTTAGCATATCATTTCTTAAGTTTTCTATATGATGCATGAATTTATTCTTAAACTTTAAGTAGTTACTCATAGGTAGTTCACATACCTCTTCTTGGTCACTTTGGCCAAGATTTTCATCTGCCATCAAGAATATATTTATAGTCTCCTCTTTAGCTTCAGTCTCAGAGGAGTTAGATGTAGAATTTACCCAGAATGCCTTTTGGAATTTCTTCTTGTCCTTTTAAAACTTGGTTTTCTCCTCACCCTTCTCCATACTAGGATAAGTTTTAAGTGCAGGGCAATCAGCTTTAACATGTCCTGGATTCCTTCATTCAAAATAAATAGTATCATTAGAACTCTTAAAATTTTTGCTACCCTTACCTTTATTCCACTTATGATGTTTCTTATGCTTCTATCTTAGAAAGCTTTTGAATTGCCTCGTGATTAAGGCAACATCATCGCTTTTGGACCTGAAAGAGTCAGTGTCCGTATTGTTGGCCTTCAGTGCCATAATTTTCTCTTTCTTTTTCTCACCTGCATCAAGATTTCTTTGATTTACCCCTTACTAATAAGCAATGAATTATCCAAGTAAATTATTAATAGAATAAGTATTCAAATCATTAGATTCAAAAATTGCAATAATATTAGCATCAAAGAACAAGGCAAGCATCTCAAAATTTTATTCACTTTTTCATAGTTAGTGAGTTCTTATCCTAAGGCATGTAAAGAGGTAACAATTTTAGTAAACCTTGTATATATTTTAGAAATTGATTCAGAATGCTTCATGCAAAAAAGTTAGTAAGCATACAATAAAATATCCAATCGAGATTGCTTAACTTCATTTGTTCCTTCATAAATAATACACAATCTATCCCAAATCTCTTTACTAGAAGCATAAGTTTAAACACGCATGCAGTATTTAGATTTTAAAGCATAGAAAAAATAGTTGAAACATTTCATATTAAGTTATACTAAATCTCTATCATCAAAAGTCCATTCAGCAAAAGGAATTTCAGTTTTAATGCCATTAATTTCACGTGAAGGAGGTGAATAACCTTCTTTAATAAGCATCCACATGCGATAGTCAATTGATTGTAAAAACATAGACATGCAAATTTTCTAAAAATCAAAAGGAATATTGTCAAATAAAGGTGGTCGGGTAATAAAATACCCTTCAGTAGTATTATGATTTTCAGAGTTAGCCATTGATCAAAATTCAAAAATTTTCAAAAACTCAAATTTATGAATCCCGCAACCAAACCAAATTTCACCCCAAAGAAATTCAACATGCGAAAATTGAATGCAGAAAATAGTAGTAGAAAAGAAATATAGAAATTAATAGTGGTTTGGTCAACTCAACCTATATCCACTCCCTAGAGACGCCCTTCGAGTATTGCACTAAACTCAGTGACTCTACTTTTCTCCCACAACAAGACGGACAAGCCTATACAAAACCTCCTTCCCACCGACATCGGTGAGGTAGAGAACCCAACTCCTTTTACTTCCTCCTAAAGCAGGCAGAGTACCTTGATCGATTGCTGAAGTGGACCTCTCTCGAACCTCCAAGAATAAGGGATAAAGATTAGAGGAGACAACTTGGATCCTTGATTGGAGCAACTTTTGTGAAACCCCTCACAAAATCCCCTTTAAAAGATCCTCTCTCTCTCCCCCTTTCTTTCCCTCTCATCTAGGCTCTCTCATGTCAAGATAACAACAAAAGTTGAGCTCTTGGGTAGAATAAGAGCTCTTAAATAGAAGAGTTTTGGAATAGCTCTTATTTTATATAAATCAATTTTATTATTCAGGATGATATAAATATCATCTGGAAGATCAGCAAAAATTTTGCTCAGTCAACCCAGACTATTTTGGACTATTAGAATATTTTTGTTCATATCATCCAGGCTGATAGTATATCGTCCTGTACGATCATTACAAATACTTGAATATCATCCATAAAATTTCTATAGTTAAATGTCTAAATGATAAAAGAATAGCTTGATCATCTTGGCCGATCTCATGATCGTCCCGGATGATTAGCTCAAATATGTGAAAATCATCCAGAGCATCGCTCTGAATAGAAGATGTCCGAAGTTTGATCGTCTAGGAGAAATAAAGGTTTTTGAACTGATCATCCTGACTGATCCTACGATCATTTAGGACAATATGATCAAGTTAATCAAACCTTAATTGCTTTTCTTAATTACCAGATTAATTTTGGCATAATTATGTTGCATCATCCAGGACGATGTCCAAAAAAATTAATACCTAAATAAATCTGGTGGCTGATTCTTTTTGATTTTATCCTATCGACCCGGCCAATACAAATATCATCCAGTATGATGAGCTTAATGATGGTTGCCTTAATCAGGATGGCCTAATTATGGTTTCTATTTTTAACTGATTGTCCAAGATAATTTGTGAATCGTTCAGGGCGATTTGTGAATAGTCCTGGATGATGTGAGCAAAAAATGTAAACTATAAATTAGATAAAAAAAATTTTCCAAGTGTATGTGTGCAAGGTTACGTAGCATCAGGAACCACGTCGTTTATAATAGACTCAAGGAAAGGAAAAAAAATACAAATGGACTAAGACCTAATCTACCCAATCTTTAGATGGCCTGAGTTGCATTCGATCTTGTGGACCAAAAATGTTAGTAGGCAAGGTAGTCGTACAAAAAAACATGATTGTTTACTATCATCAAAATTCTAATCCATTAAATTAGATTTGCAACATTAGGCACCTCCCTAATTATGGATTTTTGTAGACTATGAGACCTTTAAGGGCACAGATATGTCAATGGGATGTTGTGCAATCTCTAGTGGAAAATATTTTAGGCCTTTTCTTAAAGCTGCTACATACTCATTTTATACATATAATCGAGTAGATCACTGTGGATTGTATTAAAGATTAACTAAAATAGTTTAAAATTTTAATTGCATTTCTTTTCAAGCTTTTTCACCCCATATAAGTCAAGTGACCAACTAGGATCTGATTTATATATAGATCTCAATTCCATAAATTTTTAATAAAAATGTCCCTACCACTCCTTCATAAATTATTAGACTCGTGGATTTGAAATCGACTAGGTGGTTAGCTGGCTCCCTAATTAAGGCTATGGATAGTCCAAATTTTGCACTATATTAGTTTGGTTTGGCCACCATTATTGTGTCCCCAAAATTGATGTAGGATTTAAGAAAATTTTTTGAATCATAAAACCCTAACCTTCGAGAAAATAATCCCAAAACTCTAACAATTTAAACAACTCAAATTAAAATATCTCTCAATCCAAAATTTAAAGCCCAACCCTTAGCTTAGGTTAGGGCACTTCTGAA
>NW_021590617.1:0-307 GCF_001605985.2 Dendrobium catenatum
CTTTAAGTGGGGAATTAATGGGAGAAAGCCCATGCATGGCCGACGGGTTCAAGAGGGAGGGAGGAGGTGTGGGAGCAACTTATGAACCTTCCAAATCAACACATAAGCATTAGGAAACTTTATTATGAAATCCACTTCAATTTGAATTTCAAATTGAATTAGATTTGAAAACTTTCCTAATTTGGCTTTTGACAAATTTGGAAATTCAATCAAATTGAATTTCGAAATTCAAAACATGCGGGGGAGAAGGGAAGAGGCTGGCGGTGGAGGCTTGGGGAAAGGGAGGTGGAGAAGGGGTGGCCGGCGG
>NW_021590618.1:0-392 GCF_001605985.2 Dendrobium catenatum
TTTTTAAATATTCTTTTATCAAATATTTTTCAAAATATTTAAAAGCAGTTAAATGCAATTTAAATAAACCATTGAACTAAGAATCATAAAATTAGGAAATATAATAAATGCATAATAGTTATTTTCTAATTTAAATAACAGTACAAAATAAATAAATAAATAAAAATTTATATCACAAAGTAGTTTATATCACATTTGCCGGACCCATACATAATAATAAAGGATTTTGGCCCCTTATGACTCCCTTTTATTTGTGCTTATAGAATCAAAATATATGAGATATTTATATCTCAGATAGAATCTTAAAGGATTCCGACCCCTTATAACTCCCAGCAATTTCCTGACACAATAAAATCTCAAAAGATTCAAGCCCCTTATGGCTCTCAATAGAT
>NW_021590619.1:0-335 GCF_001605985.2 Dendrobium catenatum
TGTGTCCCATAGGACATTGCAGCTTCATACCATACCACAAAAGAGTTCCTTGAACAACCATAGGCACAAAAGTATTTTATGAAACAACAACCTCAAAATGATAAATTTGTTTTCTTTTAATTTAAAAAAAGAAGATTTTTTTGTAAGAGTAATAGGTTTATCTAGTCCAAAGAGTTTAACTTTGCTGAATTAAACAGTAGGGATAAAATTCACGAGTTATTTGTCACAAACTACTTAATCAATCTTAGGGGTCGAGTTTCTTGAATTACTAAGTAATGAATAAATAATTTTAAGTATAAATGATCAAATAAGCGATACTAGGCTCTTTTGTAAAA
>NW_021590620.1:0-232 GCF_001605985.2 Dendrobium catenatum
GCCTTGGAGAAGATTGGCTAACACAGGGATCTATTGGACACGGATAGGCCACCATGATTTTTTTTTGGCCTCTTTGTCAAGGGATCCGGTACAAAATACCAAAGAAACAAATCTTGGCTATTTTCCTGAGGAAACCGGAGTGGATTTCTGCAAGATGACACCGATCCGGGACTGGAAGCAACGACGTCCTTCACAAACCACAGAGAAATCTCTGTTGCTGTTGGTTCCGTCT
>NW_021590621.1:0-256 GCF_001605985.2 Dendrobium catenatum
TTCTTGCATTTGGAGTTGCGTGATTCCAACTACAAGTGTTGTCCTTCCAACAACGAATGGGATAAAATGGTGCATATTTAAAATTTATTGTGCATTCTTTGGAACCAAATATCCAACTACAAATTTCTATTTTCCTTGCATATCTATTGATTATGCAACTTTAAAACATAAAATGGCTAGCGGGTAATAATATATAAGAAGAATGATTGTTGTCATTGTTTCTAAGTTTGAAAATTATTGGTTAGACTTTATTGTT
>NW_021590622.1:0-250 GCF_001605985.2 Dendrobium catenatum
GTATATCGATCACCTTTATTTGCAGGGGATTAGTGTCTTTGCTTGACATTGAATGGTGGTTAATTGCAAGGGTATTATAACATCTATTTCCTGTTGCTGATTATCATTCAGAGGCATACTATTGTGCATACGACAAATCTTCATCATTGTCGGCAAGTGTTCGCATTCATCGTATATTGCACTGTTTATGTTTGCAAGAAGCTTTATTGTTTACAGGCATATTAATGTGTTTCTCTACAAGTTAACATTG
>NW_021590623.1:0-228 GCF_001605985.2 Dendrobium catenatum
GAGAGAGAGAGGAGAGGGAGATAGATAGATTGAGAGATAGAGAGAAATAGAAGGATAGAGAGCAAGAAAGTGTGTGAGAGAGAGAGATAGAGAGAGAGAAGAAGAAGAAGATGAATAAGAAGAATAAGGAGAGAGAGATAGAGATAGAGAGAAAGAGAGAGAGAAGAAGAAGAAGAAGGAGGAGGTAGAGAGAGAGATAGAGAGAGAGAGAGATAGAGAGAGAAAGAG
>NW_021590624.1:0-277 GCF_001605985.2 Dendrobium catenatum
TGATTTGACGATCGGCCGGGCCGATCAGCTTTATGATTTAAGGAAATCAGCTCGTTTTGAGAAGAGAGAAAATCATTTTTTAAAATATCAGATATTTTGAAGAGAGAGAGAGAGAGAGGAAAAGCAAAGAAAGAAGTCCGATTTCGGAGGCCGCGGAGCGCTTTTCGTCCGACGCTGCTGTTGGAGAAAGTGTATATCTCGTGGTAAGGACTCCGAATCCTATTTCTGTTTTCAGAGATCTTGTGTTTTGATCGAGTTGTGCATTGTTTTGTGTTTT
>NW_021590625.1:0-345 GCF_001605985.2 Dendrobium catenatum
TAGAGAGAGGGGGTCCACGGACTAGGAGGAGAGAGAGGAAAGCTGGTTGTTAGAGCTGTTGCATGTGGTCCGACTTCCGAGATGAGGAGAGGGCTAAGAGCTGGAGAAGGGCCGCACGAGTTGGCTGGCTGAAGTGAAATTATTACATGCAATCATCAGACAGATTGCACACGTTATTCAGAGGTCAATCAGGACTTGCCACATCACCAACACACTATTTATCACTGTGTATTAGATGACACGACGCATCCTAATTAATCTTCAAACGGTCTGATGATCGCACATAATAATCTCTCAAATGTCAATGCTATCCATTCTATTAATAGATTTTGTTTGAATAAAAAT
>NW_021590626.1:0-340 GCF_001605985.2 Dendrobium catenatum
GTCGAAACTTGACTCCCAACAAGCTTCTGTCACAAATTTCTCTTTAATTTACATATTGCTATTCCATAATGCCTTCATTTGCGAGCTTCATCTATGACTCATCTTCTTCACATATGTTGCAGCAATGCAGCTGATGTCGAAGCCTACCCTAGCAAGTTCCCATTACAACATGAATGTTTGCACCTTTGAACACCTTTGCGCAAAATGTTTGAACCTTGGTTAAAATCAAATGTTTGAATCAAGTTCAAACCAGGTTCAAACAATTTTTTGAACTCGAATAAATATTGCATGATTCTTGTTAAATATTTAAATTATTGAGTTTTTATAATTAATTTAATGT
>NW_021590627.1:0-796 GCF_001605985.2 Dendrobium catenatum
AACTTTAGGTTTTTAGAGAGCTCCGCATATAAGATAATTTATGATTGCAAGCTAGGGTGTCCACATGTCACAACCAAGCCTTCTAGATAACCTGGGGTTGATATCTCCATAAATTATATTATGAAAACATGAGAACTTGATAAGATCAATCAATCCTTATCAAGCACACAACCTATGTCTTGCAAACCAAATAGCCTTAAAATATTCAAAGTGACCTCTTTAATCAAGACTGCTTTACTGATCAGACTATGAAATCAACTATACGAGCTTCCAACCATATAAAATCTCAAACAAGATCAAAATAAACAAACCTTGATCCCATATCAATAAAAATATTATTAAATGAAAAAATCAATCTACTCTAAGAAGAAAGTTCTAGGGCTCTCACATATGAGGACTTGGGTTTCTTTTTTTCCTAATTGATCAAAATAAATATATCCACTTTTTTACTTGCCTAATGCATCGAATATCATATGGATGTGCCAAAATATTCTACCTTAAAAATTCCAAGTTAACTTTGTGATGTGTAGTCATGTTGATAATTTTATATCTCAAATGTCACAAAAATAAAGAGCATTAGAAATAGAAATAGTTATAGAGTGGCTACAGAGTTTTCAATTCCAATACATTTATATCAAAGATTAACATTGAGTCTGCATATTTTTGTATTGGTCATAGAAATGCTTACAAAAGATATTCAAAGCAAAATGTTGGTGTATTACTTTTAGAAGATATAATTCTAAGTAGTGAGACATCCAATACACAACAACAACAACAACATCAAGCCTTTATCCCA
>NW_021590628.1:0-236 GCF_001605985.2 Dendrobium catenatum
TAGCTCGGGATTTAATGAACATAAAATCTGCAATATTGTCTTTCATTGTTGGGGAAATAGGAATGCAACCAAGTTTGGCAAAATGACTAGCTCCCCTCGGGCGATGGCTGCTAACATTATCGGCACCATCCAGCAGTGTTTCTTTTCATACAGCCTAGAGCAACAGTTCACCAACCAATCCTTTGGATTGTCTAGTCTTTACTCTTGGTGTCCCCCCCCCCTACGGGCTGGTTGAA
>NW_021590629.1:0-880 GCF_001605985.2 Dendrobium catenatum
GCCCTTAACTTGAGTGGGATAACATGCTTTGAATTAATTCTGATTTTCATTTCAGATTTGAGAGATTTGGGGGGTTTACTAAAAGAAATTTACTAATTGGAAAAATTAATATAAATCAAATCCAATTAGAATTTTAATTAGATCTAATTTAAGTAACTTTCCTAAAATAGGTATTTTTATTTAGGAAACAAATTCAAATTCAAAATTGTTTGAATTTTGAATTCAAATTTGTTACTAAATTAAAGGGGCAATAATTAGAAAGACTTACTTACCTAAAATATGAATCCTTAATTAGGAAACAAATTCAAATTCAATTTGATTTGAATTTTTGAATTTGAATTCATTGCTAAATTAAGAGGGCTAAAATAGTAAGGGCTTTCAATGTAAGACTAAATTTGTGGAGCCAATGAAGGAAGGGGGTGGCCGATTGGGCTTGAGAGTGGTGTTGGGTTTCTCGGTTGGGTTGATGAGGGGTTGTGAAAGCCGGCGGTTCAAGGGGGAAGGAGGAAGGGGCCGGTGGTGGTGGAAGGAGGGGAAGTTGGATCTTGGGCCGGCAGCTAGGTGGAGGGAATAGGGGAGGTGGCCGACGACTTTTGGAAGGGTGAGGGAGAATCGACTAGGGGAGAAGGAGGGGGTAGAGTGGCGGCTAGAAGAAAGAAGAAGGGGAATTAGAGAAGGAGAAAGGAAGTGTAGGAAAATAAAGATAAATCATGAGCCCGGACACATCTTGCGGCTGATGGGTGCTGCGTCGCCCTCACCTTCACCTAGGGACTTCAAACCATGAGCCGGGCACTTCCTGCGGATGGTGGATATTACGCTTCCCTTATATAGGGATCTCACCGAAGTTCTTTCTCAAGAACAAGAGTGCAGAATTTTTTTT
>NW_021590630.1:0-336 GCF_001605985.2 Dendrobium catenatum
ATTATCTTTGTATTGTAGTTTTTCTTTTTTTTTTCTTTCTTAGTGTTTGCTCCTCTTTTTGGTGCTGTCAAAAGGGGGAGAAGGTTGTTGTAGATTTATTCTATGGTTAAATGCATTTCTTTTTATCTCGTAATGTATTTTCCTTTTTATTGCATTTCCATTTCCATTAAAATAATAATAATAATAAAAAGTTCTTCAAACTTGCCTACAACAAATATTATTTGACATCATCAAAAAGAGGGAGATTGTTGCAACTCATGACCCCGAGTTTTTGATTTTGATGAGGAAAAATAATGTCGTCTGAATTATCTATTCATTGAATATTATTTTGTTTGC
>NW_021590631.1:0-754 GCF_001605985.2 Dendrobium catenatum
GGGCTTAACATCCCTAACGAACTTTCAATTATTATTTGAGTTAACATTTAAAAAAAAAAATTGTCCTTAGCTCCCCCTAAATGAATGACCAAATAAATAACAAGTGGTTCCCATGAAGATAAAAAATAATAAACCCTACTAAATAATAAAATAATTTGAACAAAAATACAAACATGAATAAACATTCAAACAACAATCACATATGCATTCAAAACATACACAGACAAAATATACACATACACGCACACAAATCATCAAACAACAATCATCAATCAATCAAACAATATTATAACTTCCCCTTTTGGAAATAATAAAAAGGGAAGTACAACTTAAAAAGAATGGTTCCAATAGATAAACCAAAAGAGTTGAACTAGAAAAGGGTTTTTAACCAATTACAAATACAATATTAATTTCCTAATACTAAAAAGAATAAAATTCAAAATTTTAAATCCAAGAACAACATAGATAAGAAAAGTCAATCAGACTCATTGTTTATGCTAAATAATTCAAAAACAGATGTTTATTGTAAAAATAATGAAATGAAGATTAGTTAACTTCAAATTCAATATTGAATATGATTGTTAATTTGATGCATTTGGATTAGAGATTAAATGATAGTGGAAAGAACATAATAAAAAATTAATTGGCAACATTGCACATTTTTCAAATATTTATAGCACCCGTTTGTGCATCTTTTCTTTTTGGGTTAATTTTGTACCCCTTTTCACTTTGTGAACCATTACGCATCTTTTAT
>NW_021590632.1:0-365 GCF_001605985.2 Dendrobium catenatum
CTTGGTTTGTTTTTTTTTTTTTAAAACAAAAACTAATTATATTAATAAAACAAAAGAAATTACATGAAATAAAACAATAAGGGCGACCAAACAACAAGGAGTATTACAAGCTAAAAATGGGCTCAGCAAACAGTCCAAGCTTCTAACATCCAAGCTGTCCCGCACGGACCATCCAGAAATAATCGGTTGCCACCAGCTTAACAACCGGGACGTGAGCCCCGACCACATCATTGCCCTCAGCCATTCGTAGCACTAAATCGAACATTAAAGCCAAGCCTTCGAAAAGATAATCAACATTATGAAAGTCCAAAAAGCACTTCAAATCATCTTTTACGACGACCACGCCCCCAAAACTTCCCTCGAGA
>NW_021590633.1:0-207 GCF_001605985.2 Dendrobium catenatum
CTTTCTTTGTCATTTTGAGGCCTATTTATATGGCCCTATTCTCTTGTAAGAGTTAGTTTTGATGAAATGAAAAAATTACTTTGTGTTCTCTTTGTGAGTGCCTCCACCCTCCTCGATCTCTCAGTGAGTTCGTAGGAGAAGCTAGATCTCTTTGTGAGTTCTAGATCTTATTGTTCTACCATTTTTCTTCCTTTATTTCTTGTGATC
>NW_021590634.1:0-342 GCF_001605985.2 Dendrobium catenatum
CAATAACTTCTCTATTTTCTTTTATATTCCCTTTTTTTTTAAAGCTATACTTCTAAAAAGTGTCATTAATCTATGCATTATAGCCAGTTATTTATCCAAAAGAGGAAACAGTGCTTTCATTGCATTCTTTCACTATAGCTCTGCTATTTTGTTAAGATAATTCTTTGACAATCATATTTTTTTAGCTAGGTCTGATATGAATGACTTGTGTATTATGTTCAATGACTTCTTGTTTTTATTTATATCC
Source organism: Dendrobium catenatum (assembly GCF_001605985.2). Classification (NCBI taxonomy): domain Eukaryota; kingdom Viridiplantae; phylum Streptophyta; class Magnoliopsida; order Asparagales; family Orchidaceae; genus Dendrobium; species Dendrobium catenatum. The sequence continues at coordinate 248 of NW_021590634.1, forward strand.
CCTTTTTTAAGCTATACTTCTAAAAAGTGTCATTAATCTATGCATTTATAGCCAATTATTTAATCAAAAGAGGAAGCATTGCTTTCATTGCATTC
>NW_021590635.1:0-252 GCF_001605985.2 Dendrobium catenatum
TATATATATTCTTTTTTTATATCATTTTTCAAAAATAAATTGAAAATGAGTTAATGCTCAATTATAAGTATAAAAGGAAATTAGATTACTTGTTGATTGAATTTTAGAAGCAATGCTCGGCCAGCCTTAGAGACCATATTCTAAATGAAGACAAATTAGCATCTTTCATCATTGTTGCATTATATAGCATGAAAAGTAGTTGGAAATAGGCCACTTTTGATTAATTATTTTTTTATTTTATGTTTAAAAATG
>NW_021590636.1:0-371 GCF_001605985.2 Dendrobium catenatum
GACGAGCTCGTTTATGTAACCCGAGTCGAGTTTGAGCTCGATGTTTGACTCACAAGTCGAGCTCGAACACCTCCTGACTCGACTCGAGCTCGACTCGACTCGTATGCACCCCTAGCCCGGACACTTCCTGCGGTTAATGGATATTTCATTGCCCTTACATGGAGACTTCTACTCTCTAAGAACTCCAATAGCCCTCAAGAATAAAGTGCATATTTTCTTCTTAATAATACATTAACCATTACAAGAAAGGAGTCTATAAATAGCATAAATTACAAAACAAAAGACAGTGTCCCATGGGTCCCTCAAGAGAAGATAAAAACGGAAAATACATAAATAAATAAAAAATACAAATAATAACTTAAAATAAAAGA
>NW_021590637.1:0-211 GCF_001605985.2 Dendrobium catenatum
CTGATGAGGAGCTACCTATTCCTGCATCCTCTCCCCTCCTGAAAGGGAGTCGCTTTTTCTCCTTAGCTTCTACTCAAGGGGAGGAGAGGATATCTAGGATAGCCCATTCCCCACCATGCCCAGTCGACTACTCGACTAAGAAGACTTCAAAAGAGAAATATTTACAGAAGACTATAGCACTAAGGAATATAATTCATACCTGTGCTGCACA
>NW_021590638.1:0-1397 GCF_001605985.2 Dendrobium catenatum
CCTTAATTTGGGGAGGTTTGAGTTCAAGTTGAATCAATTGAGGGAGTGTCAGTTTGGGGTTGGATCTGAACCCGACCCAAAATTCATTTTGACACCCCCAAAAATCACTGCTTAATTTTCTTAGAAATTTTACCGAAATGAAAGACCGAAGTGCTCAACCCCTTAAATACATGGGCATGAATGTCATTCCATACTGCCACTTGGTTTCAGGGTATTCTTCTGGCAGAAAAAAATATATATTAATAATAATTTTGCATGTTTATCTTTGCCGTTTCTTCACAACGACATGTATATTTTCTTATTCAACAGCTACAATGGCTATTGATAAGTCACTCAAAGATTATATAGAATAAGAGCACTTGCTTTTCATGCATAGCTTGTTTAGAAAGATGCGACAGTGACTGGGCCAAAAATTTTAAGGGTAAACATGAACTGTTCGTCAGTATGTGTCTCAGTGATCACTGAAAAAAAAAAAGTAAAATTTATATAGAAGTTATGTTGTCATGCAATACATATTTTTTTCCGTGATTCTGGGCTGATCTCCTCATTTTCTTATTAGATTACAGATAAAAAAATTTGCTATGATTAATTATTTAAGCTGGCCATTAAATACATTGACATTAACTTGACTGATCAAGAGCGATTTTAGGGTTTGCGCCGCCTGAGTTCCACCTTTGCCTCCTCGTCTGGGAGGGCTTCTCCCTCCCGATGGCCGCCAATCCACTCCATTTTCCTCCACTTCGTACCTCCTCTGAGCTTGGCCCTCCTTCTGCGGGGCTATCCTATGCTGCAAACGTCTCAGCCTCTTCTTCCAAGCCGACTCTTTTCCCAGTGTCCTTCTTCTCCCCAGCCAAAAATCTCTCCTTCAAAGCAGATGATCTCTCGGAAGGGAAGTCCATCTGGACTTCGGCGCTCATTGGTTACTCACTAGGGCCTCGCCCGTACTATGAGCGGCTGCTCAAAGCGATGCTGAAACTTTGGCAGCTCAAAGGTTCTATGTCGCTCTTATCTCTAGCAGACGGTTTCTTCTTACTCAAATTCTCGACTGAGGAAGATTTGGAGATGGTTCTGTCTGGTGGACCGTGGTTCTTGCTTGGAAAACCGTTCATCCTGCAGCGATGGTCACCTAAATTCAAGCCCAAGCGTGACGAGGATGCTCCGATCCCGATCTGGATAAAAATTGTTGATTTTCCACTAGCCCTCTGGACCCCCACTGGTATCTCTAAAATTTCCAGTTACGTTGGTATACCGATTTCTGTTGATTCACTAACCGCAAATCGTACTAGATTAACGTTTGCTCGGGTTTGTGTTCTTATTTCTAAGGACTCGGTTTTGCCGGATGAAATTCCCATTGAAATTGAAGGAGATGATTAATATTGAAAGTTCTATACGATTGG
>NW_021590639.1:0-2639 GCF_001605985.2 Dendrobium catenatum
TACTGGACATAACACTCTTGGAAAACTATAAATAGACACTTATTCTTCATTAAGGGGGGCGGAAGAAGGGACTCAAGCAAGAAGAGAAGGAAGAGTTATCTTGCCATTAGACTCCTCGACCACCGCCGAACTTTAGCTTGGCCACTAACTGTCGCTAGACTTTTGCCCAACTACCGACGGACATCGGATTTTTACCCGGCCACCAACTAACGCTATATTTCTGTTCGACCCCCAACTAACGCCAGACTTCGGCCAATTGACATATTTCTACTCAACTTCGGACTTACGCCCGTCATTGGATTTCTACCCGACCCCAGACTTTCACCCGTCACCAGACATCTGCCCCATGCCAACCTCCACCCTTCATAAGACTTATGTCCGTCGTTGGCTTTTCATCGGACTTCTACTCGATGCTAGACTTTCGCCTATCATCATATTTCTACCCGATGCTAGACTCCTGCCCGTCTTTCTAACCTCCATCACCCGCCAACCATGGTCCTTCCAACCTCTGTTGCCTGTCGACTATGATCCTTTTGACATCCTTCGTCGATTACGGGCCTTTCGACCTCCGTCGCCCGACTACGGTCCTTCCGACCACTAACCTCCTAGTACGATATTTTTGACCTCCATCTCTCGTCGATTATGCTTATGTCGTCCAAACAAACATATCAATACTAATTCTTCTACTTTATATCATGTAATGCATTCTATATGATGCATTTTGTTACATCAAGCCAAGGCCTTCTCTCCAATTAAGAGCCTCATTTGTAATCAACTTCAAATGCTAGTGGATTCATTCAAACTAAGCCAGGCCCCATGATTTTTTCCCTATTCAGGATTTTCCACATGAAAATCTTGGTGTTCTTATAAATGATGCACCCTCTATTTTATCTGATTGTGTGCTAGATCTTTGTAAAAATTACGATGTTAAACTATATATTTCTATATCACCGTGAATATTCTATGACACAATAATTATAATTAGTTATCTTAGTGGAATGATAAAATAGTGGCTAAAAATAATGGATCAATGATAAAATGTCGGCATGTGATTTTGATACTTTTTTATATTTTTAAAGATATTTTGACTGGGGAAAGGGTTGTGATAGTCTTTAGAGGCTTATTATATAATGAACATAAATCGGGAAATAATGGGAAGAAAAGGCACATGTCATACAATAAATTTTCTTGGTAAGTCATGATACCTTAAGAAAATTTTTTGGTCCATAATGAATCTCGAGGCATATTTTATTTAGAAACTTTCAAAATTAAATTTGATGTTATTTGAACTCTAATCTCAACAAATTTATTGTCAAATTGAACGTCGTATTAAGATGAATCCAACGACACCAAAATCGGTCGAATATGAGCCCAGGGCCCAAGACACACTTTAGGTTTAAAGAATAAATTGGATGATCATGATATCCAAATATATCATTCTTATAGTCAAATAGAGCGTCTCGAGGAGAAAAATCCAATGAGCCTAATAACACTTAATTCTGACATCAGTAAGGCAATTAAATGTCGAATGAAGGTTTTATGATTGAGGAAATCATTATGATCCGTCTGATTGAGCACTCCAAAATTATCTTGGATCTTCTTCATATTTATGTGGCATATAACTCTTAAAAATTATAAATAGACCCCCTCTTTCAGCATGAGGGGGGGAGACCTTTGGAAGCTTAGATCCTTTGGCTAGAGATTGCATAGAGCTCTAAGGCTTCAAGAATCTTAGTGTTCAACCCAAGCACTGTGACACCTCCAGGTTCAGCATTTAGTTCTACTCATTTTGACCCGACTTAAAAAAGGTAAATATTTAAAAAATTTGAGTTTTAAACCCATTTGCATGTCTTTGGAAGTATTTTAATGCTTGGAAATAGTTGTATGTGTTCTAGAAAGACCCAATGTTTGGAGTGAATTTTGATAAAATCTAAAAAATTAAATTTTAAAGCACCCCAATATTGGGTGTCCAAGCACCGCATCACTGCACTCCACCAAGTCACGAAATAGTGACATTGTAGACTTTGATATTTGAGATTTCAATCTAGCACCGCAGCATTGGGTGGTAGTGCCACAATGCTAGGCCACTAACAACACTTTATACATACATTGATCGAGCAACAAACCAAATAGGAGAGAAAAATAGAGAGGTTTGGAGAGGGAAAGTTGATTTTTGAGTTGCTTTGGGTCATTTTTAGCTATCGGCTCTGTTGAAAATGTTGTTCGGATCAAGGTAGGTCACATTATGTCAATCTCAATTTTCAAAAAATGAAACTTTTTTTTTTAATTTTTAGATTAAATATATATTTCCATCAATGAATAATGAATATAACTTTGCATCAGAAAAAAATTTTACCACGTAACTTTTTATAAATTATAAATACATAGCTTATGAACATTCTAAATAATTTCAGAAATTTTTACCATGCATTTTAGAAATTATGCAGTTTTTATTAAATAAAAAATAATCTGGACACTAAAAAATAGTTTTATAGTATAATTAAAGTTTTAAAATAGTGTTTTACACAACATTGATAATTTGTTCAAGTTTTGAAACTATGAAATTTTACTTAGTAGGAATTTCTAATATTATCTTCTACTGGAGCTACTACAACCTTTTCACATATATGCTCATTTCG
>NW_021590640.1:0-206 GCF_001605985.2 Dendrobium catenatum
AGTTCTCATGCAGAATCGTAGGCCGATTGCCTTCTTCAGCAGGATCTTATCTACTAGAGCAAGGCTGAAATCAGTTTATGAGCGGGAACTGATGGCCATTGTGTTGGCTATTCAAAAATGGCGGCCTTATCTATTGGGGCAACGATTCATAGTTCGTACAGATCAGCGGAGTCTCAAGTACTTATTAGAGCAGAGATTGGTGGCGG
>NW_021590641.1:0-515 GCF_001605985.2 Dendrobium catenatum
ATCTAGAGATTTGAGATTTTCTAAAAACCACCCTAAGAAATTAATTTTAGGTGAATCTAGTGAGGGTGTTAGGACTATGTGTGGACTAAGAAAAGAAGTCAATCATTCTGCCTTTATTTCAATGATAGAACTCATAAATGTAAATCAAGCACTTTCGGATGAATTTTGGATTTTGATAATGCAAGAAGAATTAAATTAATTTGTGATAAATAAAGTTTGGGAATTAATTGCAATGTCAAAGGATTAAAGTGTAGTTGGAACTAAGTGGGTATTCAAGAACAAAATGAACGGCTCATGAGTTATTGTTAGAAATAAGGCTAGATTGGTAGCTAAGGGGTATAATCAGATTGAATGGATTGATTTTAAGGAGACTTTTGCCCCTATAGCTAAACTTGAAACAATTAGGATTTTATTAGCCTTTGCCTATTTTAAAGGTTTCAAACTATTTCAAATAGATGCTAAAAGTGCCTTTAAATGGGGTAATTCAAGAGGATGTTTATATTGAACAATCTCAA
>NW_021590642.1:0-746 GCF_001605985.2 Dendrobium catenatum
TTAGAGATTTTGCATATGGATCTTTTTGGACCAGTTGTAACTGTGAGTCTAGAAGGGAAGGTATACAGATTTGTAATTGTGGATGATTAATCAAGATTCATATGGGTTAGATTTCTATTTCATAAGAGTGAATCATTTGAGGAATTTAGTAACTTTTTGACTTGGATTCAAAGAAAACTTGGGTGTAAAATTATTTCTATACAAAGTGATAATATAGGACTATTTGAAAAAATGAGAAATTTTGTGGAATTTTGTAAGGAGAAATGAATTGATCACAATTTTTCTGCACCTAGAACCCCTCAGTAGAATGGGGTAGTCGAAAGGAAAAATAGAACATTAATAGAAGCCGCCCGAGCAATATTGGAAGAATATTCACTTCCTAAATATTTTTGGGCTGAGGTGGTTAGCATTGCATGTTATATTTTGAATAGGGTCAATGTGAGTGCTAAACTAAATAAAACATCCTATGAGTTGCTAAAAGAAAGAACACTTAATTTGTGTCATTTGCATGTTTTTGGTTGCAAAGTGTTCATTCATAACAATGGAAAATCTACCTTAGGAAAATTTGATCTAAAATCTGATGAAGGAATTTTTGTTGGATACTCAAGTGTTCGAAAATCTTATAGAGTATTCAATACAAGAACTTTGGTAATTGAGGAGACCACACATATTGTATTTGATGAATCTGGAAATATAGAAGAGACAAATGTTGTAGAAGATGAGATTGAGATTAACTCCCAAAAGAT
>NW_021590643.1:0-279 GCF_001605985.2 Dendrobium catenatum
TGTCGATTTCCTAGAAAGAATTCTTGCATTTTATCTGCCGTAATTTCCGACAAAAACTTTCCATCGTAAACGACGGTGATAATTTATGGATGGTTTCGCCGAACAATTACCAACAGAAATATCTGGTGGATTATCCACCAGAAATACCAGTGGAAAATTTTCACCGAAAATACGATATCATTTCGTTGTATGTCTGTTTTTGGTAAATTATTCACCAAAAATAACATCGTTAAGGTACCATTGAAATATACGTTGATTGGTTCGCCACTTTTACCAGTG
>NW_021590644.1:0-488 GCF_001605985.2 Dendrobium catenatum
AGTACTAAAAAACCTTATATGGTTCTGGGCTTTTGAACGAGGTTTTGGTTTTTTCACAAATTTTATGCTTTTATTTTTGGCTCCCCCTCAGGCCAATATATGGTGAAGTTTGTTCAGCATGTCCATTAAACTCTATGACAAATTTTCATTCTCTTTATTTGATATTTTATCCCTTATTAAGTTTATTTCTAAATGTCTTGAGAAATAGCCATATATGCTTCTTGTTTCTAATTATGAAGGAGAATTTGTTTGATTTGGTTTATCCGTTTATGTTTAAATTATCAAATTTGAACAAACTCAAATATTCCTCAAATATTAAGTGATGATCCTCTCCATACCGTAGTAGTCTTCTTAGATGAGAGTCTGATAGGAAATACTTAGATCCAAGTATTTCCTATCGACCCGAGTGGGGAAAACAGCAATAGAGCTGTTTTCTGCAGGAAAACAGCCAAAATCGTAGGAAAACAGTAGAAAACTGTAGGAAATCT
>NW_021590645.1:0-476 GCF_001605985.2 Dendrobium catenatum
CGCACAGACACAGGGTATCGAGCGGTACCCAGTGGTATCGAGTGGTACCGAACGGTACCGAGCGCGGTTTTGTACTAGTGTGCGGACGGTTCTCCCGTCCGCACTCCGCACCTAATAATTTCTCGTGATTTCTGATCTGTTTGGACAATTGTAGAGTTCTATAAAGCTGATTATAAAGTTGTGGGGAAAATAACTTAGGCCTCGTTTGATTAGGTTTTTTTTCTCCGTTTCCGTTTGAATACGCCGAAATCAATTAGTATTTACTATTTGGAATCATAGCTTAACAATAATTTCTTTTTAATAAACATCATTTTTTCGGTGGTTATAAAATTCTTTTCGTATCTGCTTCTTCGGTCACAAAACGGAGTTTCGGAAGCGAATTATATTTTTTTTTATTAAAGGAAATGAATTATGTCTTTTATAATAAAATCTGAAAAGTAAAACTCCTAAACAAACAATTTAAAATTACTTTCAAG
>NW_021590646.1:0-304 GCF_001605985.2 Dendrobium catenatum
ACTATGCCTTCCCAGGCTTCCTCTTTCCGGCCATCTCCAGCATCTCTGTTCTCTGTTTAGTATATAAAAATTCCATCACCATGCAACAGCTTGGATCTGGACTAAATGGGCTTGGCATTGGATCCTTTGGTCTCGATTGGTCAACCGTTGCCGGCTTCCTCGGAAGCCCATTGGCCACACCTGCAAATGCAATTTTTAATATAATGATAAGCTTCTTCTTAGTGGTTTATGTGCTTCTTCCACTAGCATATTGGACTAACATTTACCATGCCAAACGCTACCCATTGATCTCAGCTAATGTTTA
>NW_021590647.1:0-204 GCF_001605985.2 Dendrobium catenatum
AGTAGGGACTGTAGGAAGAAGGAAGGCTCGTTTGACTCGACAAGTTCAGCTCTGTCTACTCAACTAAGAGGATTTCGTCATCAACAAGTCCGTTATGCACAAAGCTCTGGACCGATGACTTTTCGCCATCGACCTAATACAAACTTAAGGTTTAGGTCATCAGCATCTACTCCTTCAACAAGTCCGTCAAAGCAAGAAGCATAG
>NW_021590648.1:0-213 GCF_001605985.2 Dendrobium catenatum
CACCGACTGTGATAAAAAATCATACGGAGAATTTGTTGGCAAGGTAAATTTCTATTTGATTTAGTTTTGATGCCATACTTAATTATTAGTTTCATTTGAGAAACATTTCTGGGAAACATTTTGAATCATCAGGATAAGACTACTCAACAGACCACTGGGTTATGGTGCCTGTTTTCAGTATGGTTCACATCATACATTTGTAAGCCAGTAAGA
>NW_021590649.1:0-296 GCF_001605985.2 Dendrobium catenatum
ATTGATAGCTATGTTTTATCATCACTACTATAGGTTTAATTTCACCATAATAAAGATGATTAAGTTTTAAAAAAATCACAATACTAATCTCTCAAATGTCAAACTTAGGCTTCATTTGGGACAGCTTTCTTTGCTACTTCTTAAAGCACCTTCCTAGTACAAAAATTTTAATTTTTATATTGGAAAGCTGCTTTAAGAAGCAGAAAGAAAGTCGTCCCAAATGAAGTCTTAATGACAGTGTGACCAATTATAATTAAAGGTTTAAACAATTGAAAATTTATATTGAAATCTCCATA
>NW_021590650.1:0-206 GCF_001605985.2 Dendrobium catenatum
GATTTGAAAAGAACTGGTAATTACGTGAAGTCGAGGCTTGCCTCTGCCGAGAAGGCTGAGATTAATGAGATGCCTACCGAGAACGGAACAGAGGATATTTTGGCTATTCCGGTGGAACCACCTCAGATGGACCCTAATTATCAGTTAAATCAGGATGGAGGAAATTGTGAGATAGAGAGATTATTGAATCACAAGAGAACTTGGCC
>NW_021590651.1:0-222 GCF_001605985.2 Dendrobium catenatum
ATAGGGTCGATGTATGATTTCTCTTATTTTTCCCAAGGCCATTTAATGCATTTCTTATTAGTTATTGAAATTTACAAAAAACTAGGTTAAGGTTTGGCCTATTTTTTTTGCAAATGCTTAGCTAATTCAAATTAAATCCAATCATTGCATATTAGAGTTCTATGGAATCAGTGTAGAGTCCTCTTTTGTTGCAAATCTATTTTCATGGCTTATGTTTTGATG
>NW_021590652.1:0-453 GCF_001605985.2 Dendrobium catenatum
AGAAGTTGTTGTCTATATATGCGAAATCCATCATTCCATTTAGAGGTGTAAGTTAGGCAAGCTTTCGCTTACCACCCGAATGCTGGACTGGCTACCAGACATCCACCACCCCGTTTCATCCCCTTAAGCCAAAATTCTTAGAGTGCACTGAACAAGCAGATACATTTTTTTATAACTTTAAATCTTATTTATTATCAAAAATACTAAAATTTGAAAATGTTTTTAGGTACAAAACCCCGATAACAAATGTTTCGATAAAGGTTTGCAAGCATTAGCATGGGGTCCAATGCGAAAAGTAAAAACTTGGCCAATATATATAGTGAATGGTTTCAGATTTCATACCAAATTGGGAAGTGAAGGAAGAAAAACTAAAAATTGTGGAGTATGTGTTAGAGGGAACACTCATGAAGAAGATAAGTGTGATTATTATGATATTCTGAATGAGGTCCTTGA
>NW_021590653.1:0-209 GCF_001605985.2 Dendrobium catenatum
GCTTATTACAAACCAGAGTTTTGCAGAAAGTAAAGTTTAGTAAAGTGGCCGGGTACCACTGACAACAACCCGGATTCTAAGCCTAGTAATGACGCAAGTAATTTTGAATGGGATACTCTCAATCTTCAAGTCTTCAATCTTGTTCTTCTTTAGGCTCCTTTTCTTCGAGCTTCTTGGATTCTTTGAGGTAATCTACTCAAATGGATAAG
>NW_021590654.1:0-417 GCF_001605985.2 Dendrobium catenatum
AAGTTTCATACTTGCTATTTCTATAATTTTTTATTTTATTTTTCATTCTAAATCCAATGCACCCCTTATCCATGTGCTCTATTTTTTTAATAAAATATTACTTGTAAGTCGTCGGTTAGATAGGCGATTTGTATATGAAGACAATTTTTTACTTATTTCTTAATGGATAATGGCTACCTCATCTCTGTCTATTCAGCCTAAGTCACCAATTAAAAGGGTGATTATGCCTACTTTTAATTTTTTTAAAGTATGCTTATTTACCTCATTAACTTTTTAATCTTGCTTAGAGTGAAAATTTGCCCTAAATAAAAATTAGAAGAGTGGTTGCTAACGCCTCCGAATAGAAATGCATAAGCACCAGGTGATAAAATGAACCATAGGAACATAAAGGTTATAATGCACCACATCAAAATTCAT
>NW_021590655.1:0-251 GCF_001605985.2 Dendrobium catenatum
ATTTTAAACTTTAAGATTTTGAGTATAAAACTTTCACACCCTTACGAGTCTCACGTATCCAGGCGAAAACAAAAGCGGCATGCAATCGCCAAAAAATTTGAGAAAAGCAGGTAATCCTAAAGACAATCAACTCAACACATCAAGTTTAAATTAACTAATTAATAAATTTCCATAGGCAGAATTGCCTTGCTTATTACAAACTAGGGTCTTGCATAAAGTAAAGTGGCCAGGCACCACTGACAACAACCCGG
>NW_021590656.1:0-221 GCF_001605985.2 Dendrobium catenatum
AGGGGATCACCCAACCTAAGGCCCATAGGATGCTGACGGAAGGCTTACACCTAATAGGCAAGAGAACTGGAAACCAAAGTAGGGAATACCTAACCTTGGGTCTAAGGAAGGGCATCACCCAACCATTAGGCCAAAAGGATGCTGATAGAAGACTTACTCCTAATAGGCAAATTAACTGGGAAATCAAGGTAGGGAATACCTAGCTTTGGGTCTAAGGAAGG
>NW_021590657.1:0-927 GCF_001605985.2 Dendrobium catenatum
TTTATAGTCACAATATATTCATAATGATGGACTGGATCATTTTTATATGGCTTTTGTTCATATATTTTTTTGGGCTTGTATTAGTTCTAAATATTGATTGAATATAAATGTATTTATATTTTTGCCATTTATATTTCATTGTTTATATGAAATTAAAAAGCTATGGCTAATGTTTAAATGATAAAAAGATGTAATTCTTCTAAAATAGATCTTGCGATTCCACAACTAGTGCCTCACCATATGTACTAAAAGTTTTAATCATCTTCAAATCCAATATGTTCGATGAGGATTAACATAGTTAACACCTTTCTAAGAAAAAATTGGAACCTCACCAAGAAAGCTAGAAGTCTTGACTAACTATAAATTCACTCCATTTGATGAGGACAAGAAACACTTATTTAAAGGGAAAGATGAAGACTCGCCATTGTGGCTAGAAGTCTTCACCACCTCCAAACCCAATTTGTCTGATGAGGACAACCATCATCTTTTCTAGAAAAGCCTAGGAACTACAGGCCTTGATTGTCTCGAGTGATTTTAAAATCCTGCTAGAAAAAATTTTTTGCCTTTTATATAGAAAAATTAGAGCATATTAAATGAATGATGCCTCTCCCCTACTCCCAATGGGGATATTAATAAATCTAAAAGGAAGAAAAAGTTTTTGTTTTTATTTTTGAGCCAATAAGTAAATTTTTCTTTTTTTTTAATTTTTTTTATTCAATCCAAAAAATTAATTATTACAAAGGCCCGAAGGATCAAACACTATTCGTAGTACGGGAATAGACGCTCAAATTTAGGGTGACAGTTAATAAATATAAAAAAGAAAAATAATGTCGATTTTGACTGTAGCGAGCCAATTGGCCAGGCCAAGTACAGGCTCGATTACGATCTTAGATAAGTTTATTTTAGCATTTTGGAGGTTCCCAAGAA
>NW_021590658.1:0-231 GCF_001605985.2 Dendrobium catenatum
TATATATATATAATGCCATCAAATAGCAAATAATATGTTAATTTGAGCAAAATTTAAGCATAAATATTCTGTCAAACATAAAAAATGACAATTTTAAATCCTACATAAGCTTCCATCAATAGATTTGGGTAGAATTTAAGCATAATTTAGCATAAATCATGCTAAATAGCAAAAATGATAGCTTTAAATTTTACAAAAAGTTAAATTTCTTAGTCTTTTTAATATTTTATT